>NW_015091083.1:4841281-4988707 GCF_001431845.1 Calidris pugnax | reverse complement strand
TTTTTTTTTTTTTTTTTTTTTTTTTTGGCAGCATGAGGCATGAAAGAGAAAGAGTATCTTTAAATGTATGAAAAGATATTTTTTTTTCTGCTTTACCTGTTAGTCTATTTATCTCTTCATTTTCTAGATCCTGTTCTTAATTCCCTGTACATTCTCAGACACCAGCTCTAAACTGAGATCATTATATCTCCATGCATGCAGCTGAAACTTGTCTGCCTGCCCAAGCTTATTTTCCTGCTGATTTAGTATGTACAATTAGATGTCTACATCCAAAACACACCTTTCTACAAATCCAGCCCACTGAATAAAACTCATTATCTTAAGACATTTCTATGGACAAAGGTTATGCTTTTCTGAGCTATATTAATCTCTTTGTCTAAACATCACTAGCTTAATTGGTTTAGATCAGAGCTATACTGTTTTGAGTAAAAGGGTGTGATTAATGTGAACTAAATATGACTGGATCAGCTCAGCATCACTCTGCAGTATACACAAACCTATTATCATTACGATTGTGAGAGTGCTTGGGAAAACCCAGCCTTGGTAAGCAAATTCTTTGCAAAAACCACCAGAGAAGGTGAGCAGATGAAAGGTATCTTAATTGTGCTGAGGACTTTCTGTCAAAGGAGGTGTGATGTGAGCCAAGATAGTTTTCACCAGTCAGGAGGGCAAGATATGACATGAAGGGTTACACTTCACTTTTGGCCAGGAGGTGTGAAATAAATAAATAAATATGAAGGATATCTAAGAGCTGCAGGAGCAGTTCTTTCACTGCCAGGCACATTGAAATGCTGCTATGAAACCAAGGGAGGAGGGATGGACAGAGGCTGGGGAAGCTGAGAAGAGCAATGGAGGGGAATAGTCCTGCCCTGCAGAAGTGTTTCCTTGCATCTGTCAATTGCCTCACAAGGCAGACTCTCAGCCAACAAAGAGCCAGAAAAGGGCTCTGCCCTGCCGTTACAATGTTTAAATCCATCTCAGGACATTAGAGCCTGATACAATATTCAGTTCCCAAAGATGGCAATAGGAATAGCTATTGTGGCAAATGAGGAACCGAAGAAGAAGAGGGCTGAGAATCTCATACGAGACAGAAAGTAGCACAAAAATACTACAGAAGAATGCAAGCTCAGAACAATAAATAGAAAATAAAACCAGTAACAGAAGACCCCATGAAAGTGCAAAGGGAATGGGGAAAACCACTGAGCAGAGAACGTGACTCATAAGCTCAACAGAGCACTGTGCAGATTAGATTCATGACTGCTCCAAGTGAGAAAGCAGGGGCACCTCAACATGGCTGGAGGTGAGCTCCCTCCCACGAGACTTCCAACCATGTCTCTCTCAGCCCCTTCCTTTTCAATAATTGGAGAAGAAATGTCATAAACATTAATCTCCATTCCACATGAGAGGCACATAGGGAGCTAAGCCTCACCCAAGTACTCCTTCCTGCCCTTCAACCCCCCCTTGAAGTGGCATTCCTGGAAGTCACTAAACAGTTTCACAGACCACCTCTAAAAAAACCCATGAAGTTTCATTCATTAACTCATGATACTCCAATTCCTGTTACATTTCCCTTATTTTAGTGTGTTGTTGAAATAGAAAAACTCATCTTCACCCAGGCTATAGCAAAAAGAAAGAAAACAATTGTGTCTCTGCATTTGTAGTGTTGGATTTTTGCAGCCAGCTAACAGCACCCCTTCGTGGCAGAGCTCTATGATCTCATGGATTCCTCTGTATCTCTTACCAGCTTATGTCTGCCCAAAGTAAAATCTAAGCCTCTCTCTCACACACACCTCTTTGCATGTGTAAATTAGTCAGCTCAAGCTTAACATGGAGAAGAAAGATCTGCTTCTCCCATTCTTCCCAATTGCTGTGACAATGCTGTCTGCCACTCAGACCCATAAAGTCAGAATGCTCTTCAGCCCAGGGCCCTCTACGCCCTCATAGTTAAACTCTAAATCTTGCCGAGATTTTTTCTGCATCCCATTCATCTAAGCAACATATCCAGATTCCCATCTCTCACCTTGATCGCTGCAACATCCTTTTCTCAAATCTTGACAAATACAGTCATGCCCTGCTCATACCCATTCACAATTCTGCTGCAAAGATCATTTTCTAAAAGATCATTTTCTCAAGCTGTAGCTTTGACTACGTCATTCCTCTTTCTGTATCCCCTTGTCTGGTGCTGTGTTATGTTATTACATCAAACATAAGCATCTCAGCCTTCTATGGACCACCAGAGTCTATCCTTAAACTATGTGTCATTTCTCAATCAATAGCCTACACCTCTGGCCAATTCATGATGTTAGCTTCCTTCTCCAGCTTATCAGGTATCCTAGTATGAACCAGTTGCCTACCAGTATTCTCAGAGAGTTTTCAGTGCAAAAATCCCTCCTGAAACCTCTTTTTTTGCTCGATATATACAAAACCCAATTACTTTGTTGCTGTACCAGTCCTGATTCCCTTCTGCTCCAGGATTCTCTTGGGACAGAATGAGGGGTTTTTGTCAGGGAACACATTATATCTCCCAGATTATCCAAAGATACCTGTACTGACTTGAACAATTGATTTGAGACAGGCTGCTTCAGGGATGCATTTACTTACAACAGTTAGCAGTAGACACTTTCAAGGCAAATATCAGTCAAGAATCAGTAGAACAAAGATTCGCTTATCTTGCTTATTCCTCAGACTCCCAAACCATGAAGGCTATCTTCTAGGAGGCAGAGTTGAACACATGACCTACGACGTATCTAAATTCTCCATTATTAGTTGAGTCTGAATTTTGCCTGAGCTTGTCAAAACTCTCTGTTGGTCATTTTGGTGCTTTATATTTCTTTTACAGCACAGAGTGACAGGACAGAAAGGGAAGGACATTGTCTTTGCTGCCTTTTGCCTGTTTCTTCCAACAGACATTACATGTATTCCATTCCAACTCCTGCTGTTATTCTCCCTTCTCATCCTTAAGCTTTTGCCATTTTTGGAAGACTCTAGAGAGTACCTCTCCTTCTAAATTCCATTTGAGGTTCTGACACAAACTTCCAGTTATGGTCAGAGCTCAATCTAACCTTCCACTACTTTTCTTTAGCCCCATCCTAACATACTGACAATATGCTTATTACTGTTTTCTTACCTTTCTTATTTAGATATTGTCTTACAATACACTTTCCACTGATGCTGTTCAATTCCTGGGGTGTGCCGTCAGCTACAATTCTAGTCTCCATTTCACCAGTGCAACATAATGCAGAGGAAAGCTTTTGCTTTTGGATAGTTCAGGACTTTTATCAGCTGAAACAATAACAAAATAGCACTTTTAATGTCTAATATGATTTGAAGTGCAAATAAAATTAATTTGGTCGACAGCATCTAGTTGTACAAGTCAATTGTCTCAAAGTGTGTCAGTGCTCAAAAATAAAAGCTCCTACTAATTTGGATACTGGGAAAAATCTTAACATTTAAACTTCCACAGTGTCTAATGTTCTGTGGCCATTACTTGCCTTGTGTTGGTCTCTTCATCTCTTGAAGGCCAAAATTCAACTTCAAGAAAAATAATTTAAGAAAATAATCACACGGATGTATAGAAAAGTACATAAAAGCATCCTTGACACAAAAAAATGTAAATCACAACACTTACAACTTATTTTCTTTTCTTTCTCCTCCCCTTCTTTTTCTAAAGCATAAAATGAATAATAATAAAAAAAAAAAAGGAAAACAAAAAAAAAAAAAGGAAACCTGGCATAGTTATCATTCATGTTGATGTCAACAGCCCTACATAGACAGGTAACAGGAAAATACCACCCCAGGGATCCTATTCATGGTGCACAGCAGGGCCCTGTCTGTAATTACTGTGGCCTAGTTATTTCTCAGGGAAAAAAGTCCAGCACCAGATCCTTTTTTTTTTCTTAATAGGTGAAGTTGAACCTAAAGCACTGTAATTTTAATCAAATCTTTCCCATCTGCGTGTAGTGTCTCTGAGAAGTTGAAGATTTAAGTGTATGTTGTAGGGTTTGCTGAATAGTCCCAGCGGGGGGAGAAAGGGCAGAGAGATGGTAATTATGTTACACTTAAAGGTATTTCTGTTGCCAAGGAAGAGGGAGGGGGGGTGGGGGGGTTGTTTTTTTTTTTTACTTTCTCTCTGTGTCTCTTTTCCCTCTTCCCCTAGTAAGGGTTCAGATGATGTCATGGACAGAAAGGAAATAGTGCAATGGAATAGTGGAATAGAAGGCAAAACCAGAGTGAGAGGGGAAAATGATAAAGTAGCAGTTTATAATATGTTCATGAATTCTTTTAAAAATAAAAGTTTTCAAGAAGGATTATAAAGTAGTTTGAGGTGGTATTTTCCTGTATTGCTTCTTTTCTCCAGTGAAGTCTCTGAAAGATGTTGCCTTTAATATTTTTGATTTCTAATCTCTCATCCCTCTTTATGTGAAGATTACACAGTTTGCATTCCAAGTCTGCTGAATGTGCTATTTGAGTTGAATCACACAGTTTTGCAATTATGGCAAAATTTAAACAGGAGAAGGATCAGACTCCTGTATCAGATGTTTCAGTATAGCAACTACTTGGCCATAAAAGAATATTAAGTAAATATGTCCTTTAGCACTTTTCGGGAATGAACAGAAGTCGAGGAACTGACAGCTAATACAAAGAGCTTATCCAGAGAAGGGCTCATTCAGCTGTTACAGTTTTAAAACAACAACACGCTTAAAATCAAGCTGGTAGGTGCTTGCATCTTTAAAACAAGCGCTATCAAAATATCATGTTGTTTCTTTAAGTTATGGTTTTCTGTTTTGATCTGTTGCCACTCTAGTTTCTAGACAATACCAGCATAACAAAGGTGATGCTTAGTGTTCAACTCTTGCTTATATTCGAACCGTTTCTTCCCAATGATTGAATTATATGTAGATTTGGGCAGCCAGCCTGCAGCTCTGGAGTCGGGCACATGCCAGCTCCCATTCCCACAGCATGTCCTGTGGGCAAGAGGGCAGCTGTGTCCATGTAGCACTTACCCAGTTACTGGTGCAATTAGTCTCTCAAACATGCAGTCTAGATAACAGAAACTGTGGTTGTGGCATCTGTCTTAACATACTCACTCTCAAGGAAAGTATGATAAGCTTGTGTATTTACTGAAAGTGGGCAGTTAATTAATCCACAAGTTATTGACTGATCAACTTCAATACTACAGATCCACTTGTGGTTTTATGTCCTATCTCTTTGATAGGGAGCAGTAGTACCTGTTTATGTCCATAGCCTTTGAGTTTCCTTATGTGCTAGCCTGGACATGGTTTCACTAATTTTAGATCAAAACAAATTGTTAGACAGTAACAGCAACATGAACAAGCCAAACATTGTGAAGCAATTATTTCTTCCAGTCCACAATTTTCCAGGATACTCGGGAAGATCTTCCTCTTGGTGTCTACCTTGCTGAAGTGTCACTGAACTGTGATGACAAAATTTAAAAGTGCAGACAATCCAAATACATGGTCAAAACCCCCTCAAAACTCTTTCCTACATAGATGAAAAAGGTGGCAAAGATGTTTAGGGATCAGCTCCCCTGTTACCACTGACAGCAAAATAGTAAGATGGAGCCTATTTTCCTGGCTCTAGTCAAATTGTGAAGCCAAAGGATAGTTATGGATTTCCTAGTTGCAAGACCATTTGGTCTCAGGTTTTGCTTTCACCTACCCTTTCTGGAGGTTCCTCAGAATTAGCAGAGCTGTTTTGCTGCTTTCTCTTTTACCTTGATCATTTTTAAACAGGGCTGAAGAAATTCAAGAGGAGTTTTTCACAGAAAACAAAATTGACACAAACATGTTGGAAGACTTTTTGGTTTAGGCTTAGTCTAAGTTTGTTTTTTGGCTTAGTTTACTTGGCTGCTGTTTGTATTTACCAAAATATCTCTGGTAGACTAGATCACTGTGGCTCAAGAGCCAGAAGAAAGAAATAACAATTGATTAGCTGCTGTGGCTGGTACCAAACACGGATTTTCTAGATTTGTTTTGTTTATGGTAAGTTGCTCCCTGCTTACAAATTTTGGGATGGTAAAGGATGGAAAATTTTAATGTTTAATTTAATGCTGAAGTAGGCAAAAAGTAGTCTTTTCATTTGGTATGCCAGTTAACGATTGGTTTTATTTTCCCCATAGACCCTCACAATTATAATAGGACTCCTACCTTGTTGAATGAATTTACAACTGATACAGTTGCAATCTGCTGCTTACTTTCATGTTGTGTATCTTCTTCTTCTTGCATGCCCTGAACAATTACAAGTGAACATATATTAGTGTCTGAGGGAAGCAAATTTCCAGATTGCATTTTAATGCAATGTATTCCTTTATGGAAACTTGCAGACAACCTGGAAGAAAGTTATAGGATGGAAGCAAATATGCATCACATATAATATTCACTGCTTAAGTTCTATTTCTTGCCCTGTGAGTATCAGGAATCATATCTCCCACCCTCTGAGTTTCTGTCAGCAATCAACACCATTTACAACACATGCTGTATAGAGAAAAATTACATTACAATGATAGTTGATCTCTGTTATGACATGTATCTTCATGGCTACAGAGGGGAGAGACAACTCATCACTGAAATAGCCATGAGTGATATATCCGTCTTTCCTCATAAGAAGTGTCATAATAGATATTGGCCCTCATGTACTACCTATTTAAAAACCATTGTTCTTCAGAAAAGAAAGTTATTTATAAAGTCTAAGAAAATTAAAGCCCAGAAACATAGAAAAGGAATTTTTCAATCCTGTACAACTTAAGGAACTCTGAATTTTGCCATTACGTGACATAACTAAACCAACCCTACATCTAAACATTATATTTGTGATAGCATATTATTACAATCATACTTAGAAGTGCACACGCTATGTGGAATATACACCAAAACAGGACATCAAAATGTTATCTTCGAAGAAATTTATTATAGCTAGACTGTTAATGGTTGAGGCAAGAATATGCTGTCTACAAAGATGATTCCACATGAGCTCCAATAAAGTCTTTATAACATTGTGATCTGTCCAATGTACTACAGAATGATTGTCTTCAAAACTGCTGGAGACGACTGAATTTTGGGCTGCTTTCTTATCCAGTAAGAGAAATACTTCCAACAGTCTCCCCTCGTACTGTCTCAAACTGCTGGCCAACTGCAGCTAGAACTGAAAGAGTAAAACTTTTAAAGGTAATTAAATTCCTAGATGTTTTGTGAAAAACAGTGGCTGAAGAAGGGAAGTCGCTCATGATTCCCCATCTAGGAATAGCAGGGAGAACTTGGTCCCTGCCAGGCAGTATGTGCACACGGTGAGTTTGTCATACAGGTTATCTGAGGTCTTCAGGGGAACTGCAAGGGGGAACCTGGGGCGTGACTATTGCAAAACCCAACAAGCACCTTAGAAAACCTTGTCTTGCGTGTTCTGCTGCTCACAGAAAATTTGATTTTTTAAAAATGAAAACATCTTCTGTGTCTCTCCAATTGTACAGTCAGGGCCGTTCTAAAATCTGCCTTTGCCTTGGGCAAACTTCTTTTTAAGAACTTCAATTCATGGGGTTTATGGCCAGAAGGGAATTTCTAAAAAACTTGAGCTCCTTGCTTGACCTGCATAACACAAGCCACAGAATTTTATCTCATAGTTCCTGCAGGATTATTCTCCTTTTCTATGTAAGTGAACTATATTGAATTTAATAAGTCTAAGGAGCAAAAAGATTTAGAGGTGAAGGATTATTCTCATCTCCTGGATAAGGCCCCTATCCAGCAAAGTGCTCAGGAACTGGAAAAATCATATGAATACAGTAATAGCATATGTCAAATTAAGCAGGTATTTATGTTTTTCAATGGATCTGGACTAAGCTTGTTACAGGTTGCTGTGGGGTTAGACAACCAAATTCAGTTCTGGTCTATAAAGCTTCATCCTTCTACAATGCAGTAACTTTGGTTATTAGTATGAAAAAGTCAATTCAAATCACCACTGTACAAATGCCAAGTTTTCAAACTCTTCAGAAAGTTATTGATACACCAGGTAATAGCTATGTAAGATTACGAAACGTTTAAAGTGACAGATAAGTCTGTAATTCTCAAAATACTCTTCTTATATGCGCTGTTTGACTTTGATTAAGAATAATGGCATATTATGCCATTTTATTTCATTTGCACCCTGAGATATTGTTTTCACCAAAAAATTTAAATCACAATAAGCTGAAATACATACTTTTCAAGCTGTAAACCTATAGAAACTACACGGTAAACTAAACAAATTCATATGTTTAGATTTTGTTACCTGTTAACTCCTCTGATTTGTTAAAGTAAAAATGTTGCTTCCTGATAAAGTTTCCATAAACGTTAAGTGTGAACTACTTTATTTCCCCTTAAATATACAAATATTTTATAATTTAATGGTATATATACAAGTGCATATAAGTATTTAAACTTTACTTTGTAGTTTAATATTTATATAACTAGCCACTTTTGCATACACTTATGTGTGAGATTTTTCCTAGACAAAACAGATATGAAGGTGAACACAACATAAAAGTAACTTTTACCAAGTTATGGATGCTTCATTTTACATAACAAAAAAATGTATGAAGTGCCAACTACCTACATAGTGAAAGTAATAACTCTTTCTTCCTTTCTCCCCTCCAAAACACAGCCCAAGTCATTAACCTTTTTAGAAAAATTGAAAGTTTTGCTTCTCGCCTTAGCAGGATTTTAAGAAAAACATGCCACACAACTCAAAGAGATACTTCCATCTAATCTCTTGAAACTGTTTTTGAATGCTGATTGCACCTTTTCTTGTCTATGCATTTTGATCTATACCTTTTGCAACCACCTGATATACCAAGCCACTACATATGGAGATAATGAAATGTTTAGGTTAGGAGGCACTCCAAATGTACCTGTGATACTACATTATGTCAGTATGATTCTTAGGCTGTGATGTGTATTATTGGTTAATTAAGGCATGGGAAATAATGTATATGAAAAGATATGTCTTCTTTATTTCCAATGAAATAAAAATTTCAAATCAAAAGCATCTGTCTTTTTTCGTTTATATGTCAAAATGTAATTGGCTATGGTTGGGGTTTGTTGCCTTTATTACTTTTAATAGCTGTACAGCCACTGATTGCCCAAGCTGATGGTTAATTTAATTTCTGTCAATACAATATTGGGGCTGTCTGCATATTCAGGCCATGATTAACTGCAGCAGAGTCCATAACAGTAGTGTTATTATTACTGCATTTAACTACCTCTCGGGAGAAGACAAATTAAATTATGTTGAAAATGCTGTTGATTATCATTACGGACTTATTTGTAGAGCACAATTACTGATCTGTTGTAAAATAAATCAAATTTTTTATCATCTTGGTATAAATTAAATGTAATGCAGGCGAATGGAGAGTGGTTACTGAAAGAGTTCAGGCAGCTTTGTATAAGTCAACCGAGCACTGAATTAAAATAATAATCACAGATGAACATGATATTATATTTTAATAACAAGCTACTTCATGACCAAGTGTGCCTCATAGATTATGGGACTTCAACAATAAAAAAGCAAACTTAAAATGCTTTATGTGCTGTTGACTTAAACAAAAGGTTGAGGCCTTCATATAAATTGTTTTCCACTGTTTCTTCTACACAAACTGGAAACACAGTTCAAGTAACCAATTTAAGGCACCACTTAAAAATATAATTACACTAATAGCTTACATATGACGGTACTTTAGCTCTCCTCCTCCCTCGATGATATACTTATTATGCCATACTGCATTAGGACCTTATGGAACGTGGGGCTTTACTGATAAATTCAGTGAAAACAAAATATGTGCAAGATATTTGCAAATATTTAATTACATTGAATGCTCACTATTATATGCCCCTTAACCCTACTACTTCAGAAAGGCCTAGGCAGTTACTTATTGATTCATGAAGACAAATGTGAGAGGGTATAATGAGTCTTATCCTGCCCTCTCCATAGGTAAGTGATCTAGCTTCAGTCAGGTTTCTTCAGACCACCAACGTCAGGAAACCAAGAAGAGGTAATGCAAGAGAGATATAAGTAGAAAATGCCCCCAATTTCTTTTCACCCCAATTAGCATAGTTTAACCTGAATCTTTCTCTCATGGGTCTAGTTCCTCAGGTGGCATGTACATTGTATCTCCACCAGCTTCAGCAAAATTCGGACAATTAACATCAACCGGGGATCTGCTTACAGCAACTCGTACCACTAACAAGTGTCCTTACAAGTTACACTTGCCCAGCTCAACCATTCCTCAACAATCTGTTATGCAAAACAGGCCTTCCTAACTACAATGTATTCAAGCATTCCTTACACAGAAAAAAATAACCATTGGCATCCATAGACGTTTTACCTACAAAGAAGCCACACAAAAAGCCTCAGGATAAGCCATTTCAGTACATGTCCATTGACTTAAACTAGAGAATTCTACTTTTAATTTTTCTAAACACTAATACTTTGGTCTACAATCATCCACATTTTCTCTTTCTGCCTGAGAGTTACATCTTCTCTATCTTCTCTACTTTTTCAGGAGTCACTCCCACAAATGAAGTAAATCTGAGCTAAGAGTACTTGAGCTCTACAGTTCCTGACATGCCAACTTCTCTGAGTTTTTGTTCCCAGCACGCTGAGCTCCTAACTGCATTAGGCATGCCCGGAGCTCCATGGCACTCCCGATATGCTAATCACATCCATTATACTCCGAAAAACTCATATATAGCTCCAGAGTATACAAGCAAATTACGTCTGTAAAGCACCCTTTGGCCTAGCAAAAATATGATGGGCAGTGAGCCACAAGTTCTAGTTGCAGCTCTTCATCTGACGTTAATAATTCTGTGCACTACATAACCCTTATTATGCAGCAAGGCCTCATTAAGAAAGAGACAAGTATCATTTGCCATATTTTGCAGATGGATTAACTCAGGAGCTGTCATTTGTGGTGCAGCAGGAATCAAACCCCAGGTTTTTAACAGAGCAGACCCAAGTTGCACACGCTTAGCCAAGCTGCATTTCAAATCTATGTGTTTGGCTGCACTCTCCACAGTTACCAAACCACATTTCCTCACAAAGCCAGAAGCTGAACCAAGAAATCTTGACACTGCTGATAAACCTATGAACACTAGCATGATTTTGCATGACAGCAGTTTTCCTTCTTTGTTTAAAGACATGGAAAATGGGATAAAAAACTCTGTCTTACAGTAAAACAGCAATAAAAGTAATTTGGAAAAGTGTCTTAATTAGAAGATCACAGGATTCAAAAAGTGGAACTGCTCAGACTGCCCTCTGCTCCCTTATACAAAACATAAAAGCAGTGAATGGGGTACAAGACATTAAAGTTTGTTCCTTGGTGTTTGTACTACTGGGCTGTAATCTGGAGAAGTTGAGGTCTGTTCCTCACTTGGCTATAGACTTCCTTTGGTCATGGCAAAGTATCACTGTCATAATTCAAACTCTTCTTCCTATTTTTTATATTAAAAAAAACATCATTACGTTCCTCCTTTTTTTTCAGCTTGCTTTACTGGCCCAAAAAGCTCACTTTTAGGATCATTTAAAATGAGAATGTGTCTCACACAACCTGTTAATTTAAACCATGCATATCGGCATCAGAGCCATTCACAGAATTGTACATAACCAAAAAAGGGATTTAAAAATCTTTAACCATTAGCTTTACAGTACATGAAATTCTACTAGGCACTTCAGGCTGCCATAAGGAGGAACGGGCCCTGCTACATAGAATTTATAATACAATCTCAAGCATGAGACAAAAAGGATTAGCAAAAAGACAAAACAAGGGTTAGCAATACCAGAAGAAGAGTAAGACTTTAGCTGCACTTTGAGGAAGAAAAAATATACCACAGAAGGAAATAGAAAATGTGCAGATATAATCTGCGCTTAAAATATTCTCAGAATCCGTTATGAAAAGGGTGATAGACTCTGAATGAAAGGAAGTTGCTAGCAAGCTTTCCATAATATGTGAGGAAAACACTTTTGTTCAGTTTATACTAGCAGCCAAACGATTTTCAGTTTTCAGTGTAGGACTCACTGCTGACGTCCTTAGTGTTTCTGCTTTAAAAATAAGCACTTGTAGAAAACTGGTCCTGGAAAGCCTTAACAGATCTCGGGCATAGAAACAGCCTGTATAGTCCTAGGTTACAGTGTGCACATTTATGCAGAAAAGACGAGTCAATCTAAAACAATTTTTTAACCATTATTCCTGTTCATGTACTGCTTGCTTCATCCTAAGATAGTGATCTATATTAGACCAGAGGTCAATTCAAGCTACACAAAAGTCAAGGGCTTTAAAAAAAGCATTAAAGGTTTTGGTGTGTGTAGATATATTCCCACTAGCTCCCACTGTTTAAAGTTCTTGATGTTCACTTCCAATACAGCAAATTAACACAAAAGTGACCAAGATCTGCTCATGTGACATCGACAGAAAAATGTGTGAAATCATACATGCAAAAGAAAATTAACTTAGTACAGCATTTTATATTTTTTGAAGAGGTAACCTATGTGAAGTCTGCAGACACAGGAATAAAAAGGAATACATCACTATTAATAATCCACCTGATTAAAGATTACAAGTAGCCATAAAAATCACCCTGCAGTAAATGGTACTGATATGTTATCTTAACAATGAATGCTTCGACCAAATTCAGTAGCTATGCTCAATACGGGTGAAATGCACTCCACGAAGGGGGAGCTCTGAAAGGATCCCGATACAGTAGTGGAGGGCACTGAGCTGATTTGATGTGACACACTCCATTCATCTTCATGAAAGTTTCAAACTCATGAGATACAAACTGATGTCTATTGTCATTTACTGCAAACTATGAGGTGTAAACACTTCACATAGCTCCCTCACAAATGTGAAGCAGGATGATAGCTTTGATGGCACTGATGGATGGTGTCCTTATGGCCAGGGGATGGAGAAACACATCAGCAATGACACTGTGGGATCTATCAGCTGTCTTTAAAACAAAGCGGATCACAGGATAGTACAAGAGCACAAAGAGATAATAGTGCTAAGACTTCATCCATTCCTCAGGAACAAAACCCAGATAGTTTGGTGACTGCTCACAGGATGCCAAGTGTGAAGTTCAGAGATAAGCTATCCTTCAATATATGATCATGCCTTATAATTAGGTCTTCCATATATGATTAATATATTCCATACAGGCTTAATCATGTTATGGTATGATTATGAACTGACCCTCCATATATGATCATGCTACAATAGGTAGACCTCTCTCAGTACACACATGGGGGAAAAAACCCCTACTGCCACTGAAAGAATGGTTGGATGAAACTTGCTATATACCTCCAAGTAAAACATATACCTAACATGCACGTCTTCAGAAATACTTCTGGATGAGAAACAGGCAGCTCCAGCTTAACTTGGGCAAGAGAGGTAATGTTGCTGGGTAGGAAAAAAAACTACTCCAGTAGCCAGCCAAGTTATTACCCTCATTAATTGCCAAAGCCATCTATCTGTTCTTGTCAAAGCAAAGCCATCTAGGAATCTTCCCAGACTTTCTTCAGCCTCAGGACAGACTTTCAGCATGATCCTCAGAAATCTTTGGAAAAACACACACAATACCTTTAGCTATCTGCATCAGCCCTTCCTTGGACCTCTGCATACTCAGATACAGCTTTCTTAATTATAGCCTAATAGCTTTCTTAATCATTCCAAGTTATAATGAATAGCATCACGGAATAGAAGTAGATGATAATATAATATGTGGCACACTGACAGAACTCAAAGCAACTGTTAAGAAAGGTATAATTATCCATATTTCACAGATCTGTAGAATGAGGTGCAGAGGGGTAACATCTTTCCCTGGACTCAAGGAAGCTGTGGCAGAGACAGAAGCAGTCCTGTTGCTTTCACTCCTATACTATCCTACTGTGTTTTGAAATATGGAATAAATGAGACATTACCATAACATATGCTGTAATCATGATTTTGATTAAACCCCAGATCATGTTAAAATACTGGATTAAGCTTAGTATTTTAAAAACAAGTACATCCAGTTCAATAATAGAGGGACAGGTTGAGCATTTTGTTTTATTGAATCTAATTAGAAATATATGCTTCATTTATCATAATATTCTCTACAGGAGATCAAGGTGCACAAGAGATTTCAATCTGACGTCACTGCATGAGCAGGTTGGGAATAAGTACTTCTTTATAAATGAAACTCATTCCTTTAATAGGAGAGAGCAAAAAATTGTCTACAGGAATGAGTAAATAACTGTTACATCAGTACGCTTCTTACCTGGTATGTGAATTTTAGGTTCCTACTTTTTCATTCTTCTTTGGAAATATTTTCACTTGTCTGTTTTTACATCTTCCATCAGGTAGTTCCAGGGTACACGTTATAATGAAAATTCTGCTTTTCCAGGGCAACCTTATACAAGCAACTCAAATGTCTCCATTTGTTAAGTCAATAAGAAGATTGTTCTAATTCTGTTGGACCAAGAGCTCTAGATTCAGTTATACGTGGCAGGTAACTTCCTGATGCCTGTAAAACTTCTTTTTCAAACAGTATTCTATGATACTTTTAGAAATCAAACTTTACCACTTACCCAGTGAAAATGTATCTGTTCAATCTTGTAAAATAATCAGAAACCGTTATGGCATATTTTGTGTACTATGCAGCTAATTAAACACATGGTCTGACCTGAAGCCTACCCTTTCAATTGTAATACTTTAGACAATTACATTATTATTTTTTAGGGCATGCTCTGTGAAACCTTTCAAGTTAATTTAGCTCTTTGTCACAATTTGTAACTAATGTGTCGTTTATGTTACAAAGGTAAGTACTAAGGAAATTTTTCATTCAGATAAAATATTTATTTTCCACTATTTTTTCCATAAAGGGAAATGTTTTATTTGCTAATAACTGACCATTATTTGAGTTCCAAACATTGTTGCAAACTTGTGTACATGCAGCTTCCAAAGTGTTGTGACAGTGAAGATAATTTGTTTTCCCAGTGCTGTTTTAATCTCATGATTTGGATAGTTAGTAACTTGAAATTTATTATTTTTAATAATCTCTCAAAGTTTTTCAAAACAAAACAGTGACACCTTGTACATTTCAGAGCTACATATACAATGCTAAACCAGCCCTGTATCTGTCTTTTACATTAACTGACCCTGATTCTTAATTTGACTAAAGCCAAAAAAAAATGAAAAAAAAATAAGGAAAAGTTGTCAATAAAAAGGAAAACGGAAAACCAAAAAAATCCCAACAAGTTAAGGAATAGCCTTGTCTTATTGTATTCTGTCAAGCTAAGAACTTAATGTATTCTCTACATTATTTTTAAACCTGCAGATTCATTGCATTTCTTCTGAAACCACAGCAACAAGGCCCAAAGCACTTAGAATGTCCATAAGACTAGTGCCTAGAATAAAACACACAACACAAATACCAGATATTAATTACACTCTTGCTTCCACAGCGGGCTTGTTGAACAAAAAAATCACAGTTATGCATAGAAGTTACAGTCTGTTTTAATGTTCTGTGGTCATTCCAGGCTCAATGTGAAATATAAATGCATAGCACACTGTTTGCAGTCATTGTGTACCAAATAACTCATATTACATCTTTTCAGCTTTTAAAAGGCATAATTAGACAAGATTAGTCTAGTACTTTATCTGAAACCTGGGCCAGTTCTGGTTGAAATTTTTACTAGTCTGCAACAACACATTTTTAACTGACTCACATTGAACTCATTTTATAAGCATGACTGAAATTTCCCTCAGAAACTTCCCCCATTCTCTCTCACAAAGTGTGCTTGCTGCACATGTTCAAAAAGTGCAAATAGCAGAGGAAAAGAATTTGCTACCAGACTTATTTGAAAGTTTGCCTAACTATTACCATTAAGAAAAAAACCCTTGAGACATAAGAAATAAAAATTGTGGAAGCCTAGATTAAGAGTACAATTGAAGCTGTTTGTGCACATATATTTTTCTTATTGTTGTTGCTGTTGTTACTGTTGTTGTTACTATTATTTACTCATCCACTGACATTTTGAATTCACTCATGTTCCATTCCATGAGTATCTCTATTTAATATGAAAACATATCATCAGAATAATCTTGGTCCTTTAAAGGTATGCAGGCAATAATATACGTTCCATACACCAAAGTCTTGATTCCCTTGCAGTTAATGCAGAAGCACCAGACCTGGCTCCTGTCTCTGACCCAGATCGTTAGGCCTTGTATCTGGTTTTCTCAGGCGGGCACCTCAGAAAATCAATACTTAAAAAGTATTCTGAGGTTTTAGTTTGTTCTTATTGTCAATTACAAACATTTTGAACATGCCTTCATGCGTTACTCAGATTAGCAAAAACCAAGTGAATACATCCTGACAGAAGTATTCTCTCTCATCCACAGACAGTTCTGCTTTTTTCTGACCAAAACTGAATTGTGATTTCCTGTGGGAGAACAAGGGGTTAACATTCTTAATTGTTCGCAACGCTTTAGGGCAGTCAGCATTAGCATTTTCGAAGGCCAATTGTTTCATGAGAGTATCAGGAGCTGCTCGGTTATCTACTTGTCTCTCTATTGCATTTTGGAGCCCATCAAGGAACTTTATATAGGGTTCTCCAGGCGCTTGTGTGATAACAGAAAAGGAAACTTCTGGAGCGGCTGTACCAGGGACCCGTCTCACCGCGCGCAGTACAATGGCTTTCACTTGCTCAAAACACTGTCTGTCCATCTGGGCTTGTGCGTCAAGAGTAGCCGAGGTCCCTCACCAATGAGCTCATTCACACCAATATTGTTTAAATTGCCCGCTAAGTTATCCATAAGTTATCCAATGCTTTAGCAGTCGCGAGATCGCGGTACACAGTCATGAATACAGCACATTGCACAGCCCACAAAATCATACGCAACAACAGTTTCCAATCATGAGGAGTCATAACATATCCGTCACCAAGAGCTGTTAATAAGTTCATGGTATATCCTGACTGGAGACCATCATCTTTTACCGATTTCCTCAACTCTTTAACATGATCATAATCCAAAGCTTCCCACGCTCCGGGCCGATTTCCACGATAAATAACAGGAAACGCTCGCAAAACGACTGTGTCACCTTTAGCTAAGGCTTCTTTTCGACATTTGTCCCACACACCGTGACAACCATTCGAAAGTGTTGGGTTATTCCCCACTGCCTCTGCCTTTTCATTATCAAAAAGAGGTAGATTAGGTTCTGGGTCTGGATCTGTCGGCCCAGGATCGAAGGGGTCTCCTGAGAGACTCTCTTCTGCACCGCAGGTGTTGTCTGCGGGTGGCGGTGGCGGGGCAGAAGGACTCGTTAGCTTCTCCTTAGAGGTCTTTTCTGTCTCTTTGCGGATCTCTGCTAGGGCTTCAGATACCAGCCGCCACACCACTAAGTGTTGAGCTGCAGCTTTATCTGTCCCTGCTGCAGCGTCCCAAAGCTTTTCACCAATTTGCTCCCACACCTCTTTGTCAAGGGTGCCCGTCTTGGGATAGTCCGGAACATTTTTTCATACCCAGTCTAAGAAAGTTACTAAGGACAGGGTAGGTACAGATCGTTTTTGAGCTTTTAAAATACACTGTAATACAGAATCACAGAATCTTCTAGGTTGGAAGGGACCTTAAAGATCATCTTGTCCAACCGTCAACCTAACTGACAAAAATAGACACCCACACAACAAACAAGGAGCATCATCACTAAACCATACCTCCCAGCACTTCGTCAACCCGTCTTTTGAACACCTCCAGGGATGGTGCCTCAACCACCTCCCTGGGCAGCCCATTCCAATGTCTGATCTTCTAGATCCCTTTGCTGCTCTGTGGGCAGTGTGCTGCCCTGCTCCCTTTCTCAGCAGAGCGTTCCCCATAGTTCCCGATCGCTCACCTCTGTCCTGCAGAAGGCGATGAGCCGGTGGTGAAGAAATCCTGGAGGCAACCCCTGGTTCCATCGGGCTGCGCCACCGCTCCGGAGGGCTTTAGGCTCCTGATTAATGCCCCACGTTGGGCACCATTTGTAGCGTATGAAGGCACGGACCCCGGTGGGTGATACAACCAGAATCCTTTATTATAACCACCAGGCAGCTTATATAGTACCAGTGGATCTTCTTTCCCAACCCACACACCCCTGCAACCCCCAACTGCCAGGGGGGTGGAATTTCCCTCCATCAGTCAGGGGGCCAGGCATAGTTTACAGGTCTGGAGATGCTCATGGGCCATCTTCTGCCATTGTTCCTGCTTCTTCTTCTGGTCTCTGCTTCTTCCACAATCCTGTTAACCCCTCGTTCTCCCACAATTTTCTGGGCAGTTACACTGCAAGGGGCATCCCTATTGCCTTCAGTTTGCCTAAGCAAGAATCTAATTGAAATACAAACAAACCCACAAAAATCTGAGCAGAGGGAAAGAGCATTACAAGGAGCAGAGAAGTATAGCAAAAGCAGAATGCAACAGTAGTTTGTCTCCTGCATGTGTGAAAAAATTCACTTTCAGGCAGCATGCTCATGGGCCTGACTTGTGATAGCAGCAGAGGATCCCCTTGACATGAACTTCAAAAGTATTCACCATACCCTGTGCTACAGGGATTTTATTATTTGAGACTCATTTTCTTAGTACGCTTTTGAACACGATACCCTAAATGACCAAGTACACTGAAATCAATTGATGAAAAATGCTAAAGATAGATAGAAATTTTATTATCAAGGGCACTGAAAATGAGGTTGAGCTGCTTTAAATGCAGATATGTGTTCCTAGCTAGTCTAATCGATCCCATATAATACATGTAATTGCAACTTTATATCTTATTATTGTCTCCACAGGGGTTTTGTGGAAACAAGATGCTACACATTGCACATTTCGTATGATAACACACAAATATTAAATTATGTTTTTAAAGAATACAAACATGGAAGCCTTAGTGAAAAAGGAACAGCATTCTTTTTCATGGGAAACCTTATTTGTAGAGATGCAGTCCAAGGACTCGCTCCCCCCAAAATAGCACAGAAAAATGTCCAACTGCCTGTTAAGCAGAAAAGTGTGGCCATCAGTGAATGTATGTGAAAGACTAAATTATAGAACACAGTTGAGAAAGGACTGAAAACTGATAAACTGTTGTGGTAAAATGAATCCTTAATTTCAAATGCCATATCAGAAAAAAACCTTCCAAAGTCTGTGGATTTTTTTAAGCATCTTGCACTAATTCAGCAAGGAACTAGAGGGATGAATAGTTGTAAGAAATTGTTAGATTCCATCACCTTCAATAGGATTCAGCAAAAGAATGTGAAGATGCTTAGGTGCTGTGATACCTGACTGTGCAAGTTAGGTGTAAATGATTTCAACAATCTTGTACTTCCTCCTTAAGATCCAGGAACCTTATCCAAGTCACAAAACAAATCTAACAATTTTGTTGCTCTCTATGTCTGTGCCCTTTTAAATAATTATAATTATTATCCACAATTAATTTTTACTCTTCCATTTATCCAGGTATTCTGACACCATACCATGGAAATTAACACACAAGATTCGGATAAGTGCTATGTGTATTTTACTCTTTTGATAAATCAATGCCACAGAAGGCCTATGTAAACAGAAACTATGAAGTATTCATTGTCATGGCTTTCAATATTTCACTAACAATATGTGACTTATTTTGGTATTATAAGCTAAAAGCATACTGTAGTTTAATATTTTCAAAAAAAGAAAATAATCAGCTTCAATGCTACTCTATGATACTAGTTCTGGTTATCGCATTTGCTTCAGATTATTTCCGATGTACAAAAATTATTTTCTCTAGTAATACATTTTTAATATCCCATTCTACTTTAACTACATATCTGCTGATCCAGATTTACAGATCATCTTTAGACAAAAATATTCTCTCTTGATATAGTATCTTCCATAGTGAAAATGATTTTGGGATTAATTACTCACTGCTGAAGAGTATCCAATTCCTTGTCATCTTCTGTCCAGCTTCAGCTATCGATAATTAAAGCTTTTCTTCTAGTTTTACCTCACAGATCAAAAATTCCTGTCATGTTCCCCAAACAGATGTCTAAAAATAGTGTGAACAAGTTAAACTTTACTTTCTGTAGGAGGTGTCTTTCATTATGTTGATCATTCCTGCAATGCTTTTTTCCCCAAGCCTCCATATTTCAATATTCTTTGTAATCATGGATATCAGGAATAGACACATTATTCCAAGTTATTCCTTCTGTATCAACTATATAACGAATTTATTCCCTTATTTCTAAAAAATCCTTCTATATTGGTCCCTACAGATCCCATTAACCTGTTGGACCATGGCACTGCATTAAAAATATGAGCACATCTGAATATTCACCAATAAATTCTCTCTGGAATTGTTTCTCACACAACAGTTTTGTCCTGTGCTGCCTTGATCCTATGTACACAACACTACCTTTGGCCAATCAAATGGAACCTGTACTTAGCTTTTACACCTGTTTACTTTTCTACCTAAAACATCATCAGTATTTTGCCACACTCTACAAATTTCACCAGTTTGGATGATTTGTTCACTTCCACGTCATTGACAACCATGCAGCATTCTGCAGGACCTCTTTATTTACACCCATCTTACAAAACTGAAATAATTCATTATAAAGTTTTACACTTTACTCCTTCATTCTAGGTAGTTGACTAACAGCTTAAAATATGTAGGAGTAAGCTAATTTTCTCCTTCCTGAACCCAAAATGATATTCAGACTTTATCTAATGGCCTGAATGTAGCTGTATGTTTTTCTCTCTCCTCATTTCTTTAACTCCTACATCATACATGGAACTAATTTGTTATGTCTTTAAAGTGCAGGATGATAATTCAACTCTGCCATGTTTGGGCATACAGATTGTCTAAAAAACACCATGTAGGTTGTAATGCTATTGTTACGAAAGTAAAAAAGGGGAAAAAATATATTTCCAGGATACAGTCCTAATAGTTGTGTAGCAACTTTGCTTTATTTTCCAAAATTTGATACAACATGATTTATACATTCTTGCATACAAAGAAAGATCTTTCTCGTCTCTCTCAAATCCTTTCGGACAGTAGGGGTGGCTGGTCAGAAGGTTACAGAACTCAACAGAGGTCACCTGATAAAAACTTTTCTTTTCAAGGAAGAAGATAAAGGTCAGGTCAGTGGTTCATATAGGAGATACAGCTTTTACTCAAATAATGGTCCTCTTCCCACCAGAAGCCACACACTGAAAATAACAACAACAAAAAAAGACTTCCAGCCTTATTGGTCTCAAGGGATGTCAATGTCTTCTCGGGCCACTGCTGACTGTAATGGCTATCATAGGAACATTTAAATGCAGAGGTCTAAATGTGGAGGGTCTGTCACAAATTCTTTACATCTTATTTGAATATATTCAGTGCATCATTGTGAGGCTTCTGGCAAAAGGCGCTAGTTCGGGCTGAAAACATCTCATAACCACCCATAAGCCACCATTTCTTTTCAGAAAAAAATCTATTACTTAAACACTGGTTTTGATTTTCTACCACTGCAAGCCCTTCAATAGAGCATGCCTTTCATAAAGAGTTCAGTGATCCACATTTCAGGATTAGCTTTAATTATCATGGATACAGATCATCTCTTGGGTCATCTCTTTGAGAATATCCATCCCCTTTTGGGTGCCTTCTTCAATTAGTTACAGATAGACTTTTGTGAACTGAACATTTGTAAAGCAGAATGCTGGCAATAAACGGATTTGAAAATAGTCATAAGCCACAGAGCACAGAGAATATTTTTCTTGTCTTTGGATTTTTTTGGTGGATTTGCCAACCTTTATGCAGAGAACATCTGTGTTAGTGGAGTAACAGAAATTTCAAAAAACTTACTTATTATCAGCTACATTTCATGGAGATAAAACTGTGCTTCACTAAGGCTGAAAAAAGCAGGTACAGAGATAGTCTGGTACACCACGTAAAGAATAGTGCAGAGATGCCAAAAAATGGCATCTCATTGCTGAAGTCAGCCAAAGATTTTACAACAGCACAGTTATTATCACCAAGTAGTTGGTAAGGACATGGTCTGAAGTAGGGTTATTCAAGCTGAGCTCAAAATAACTTCTAGCTTATCTATATTTCCAACATGACATGTGAAATGTATGCTGTGATATAATGTCAGTTTCTTTCATTTTAGAAGTGACCAGAAAAACTAGACAGAAGACTAAAACTTATTACTTATTTTCTGAATACGGACCACTTATTTTGACTTATGATTTGAAAAAAAAAAAAAAAAAAAAAAAAGCTGGCAAAGCTTTAAGCGTCTATAAGTCAAAAGTAAACTACTGAGGAAATATAATTAAAGCTGTAGGATCAACTCACACTTGAGAACAAAATAGTTTTCTAAATTCAGCTAGTAATAGCCACAAGAAACAAATTTCTCTATATTCTGCAATATGTATCAAGAAATTGTAAATGTTAAACAAGGATCAGCTATGAAACAGAAATAGAACAGTGAGGAACTAATCTATAGAGGATAAGGAATAACAGTTCTTCAGAAAGGAGCCTTTCCAATATGACAGATCACGGGAGATTAAAGGTGCTCTCAAAAGGGATAAGCAAGGTCATAGTTACAACATGTACCCCAAGATTTTCCTTTCACATTTATCAAGCAAGGGAAAATAAACCAAGTCTAGAGCAGCACACAGGAGATCATTAGCAAGATGATGAAGACAGACTTTAAGTTACTATAGTAGATCTTTTCTTGTACAAAATTAATTTGGTTGACTCTACTGCCAAGAGATGTTTGGGAGGGAGCCAAGAGACTTATGGCAATAAATCAACAGGAAAGAAAATAAACACAAATTACAGATATTGTCAGAAAGTTAGTATTTTGCTATCTTGCTTTTCATAATACAAGCTAATTTCTCATAAATGTTCCAGTTATTTTTACAAAGGCATATTTCTTTAAAAAATGGCATTCATCATAAGGACCGTTGATGGGATTTTAATCAGAATAAGCACAAAGAGGCTCTATACAGTGTTTAAAAAAAAACAACCACCAAACAAACAAAAAACCAAACCAACTAACAAACACCAAAACAACAAACCACCAAGAAACTGAAGTGAGTGTTAATGGGAAGACTGCAACGTACAGTTCACTCTGTGGCGAACTGATGCTTATATTAAATTGAGCGCTAACAGAGAGGAAGCTGGGCTAACACTGGTCAGTTAGCAGAAGAAAGAAGTTCAGCAAAAACCCAAGTACTACAAAGCATGATGGTTAATGTTATCAGTAGAATTTGTATCCTCTTTGCAAAATCATGATATTGGGAGACACAAAGACCATTAAAGCCAGCTTTCACATCAGATTTTAAAAAGGACTAGGGTACATGCAGTCATCAGAAAGTCATGACACTTCACTGTGTAATGGGTATGTATCCGGGAATGCAAGTAACTACATTCTGTCTTTTTAGAAAAGGCATCCCTGATGTTTCAGTCTAAGAATTCATTCTTTAATGGAATCCACTCTGGTGCAGCAGTGTGCACAATTTATAGTATATTATAGCACAGGAAACTGGGGCATTTTTAAAGGAAAGGGATGATCCCTGTATATATCCAGCTTTTGAAAGAGATTAACATCTTCTGATAAGATTGCCATATAAATGCAAGATATAAATTAGTATTATTATAATCAGAAACAAATATTTCCTTATTTGAGAGGACTTTCTTTCTACACAACAAACTGAAAGATCCAGGAAGAGGAACAAAACTGCACATCCTTCCATGTCAAGGAATGCCCATACAAGCAAATGAAATGGATAATTTAAAGTAAAAGTAATACAGAAATCTCACTTTCCCCTTCCTCTCCCTCCTCTACTCATATATACACCACACAAGAGAGGTGAGGTGCTTAACAGCATGATAAAATGATACTCCAATAGCAGCCACTTTAGGGAACTGACTTCCAGCTTCCAGTCAGTCTTTAGGTTGGCCTTATTGCTTAGGTTGTACAGTCAGAAAGTTATTTAGCTGTACACATTATGTTCTGAGTGGGCTGAGTGCATGTAATTTATGACTGTTGCACTTTAATGCATATTTAATAAAGCTGCAGACATTTATACACCAAATCAACTGTGTCAATTTTGTTTGCTTTGGGAGGATGGAGATGTCCCATGGCAATGCTGACACTCCTAGTGAGAGATTTAAATTGTGAGACATTTCATTTGAGAGGAGAGCACTTTTAATATACTGTAGCTTGATACAGCAAAAATAATCAGCAAGGGCTGACTAACAGATACAGGCAATAAGAGAAATAGAATAAGTCTTGTAAAGAGTCTCACCTTTTGCTTTCAGACAAAAAGAAGGAAATTGGATACTGGCTGGCTCAGAAAACCCCCAACCAACAACCAAAGCTGACAACTACATTTCATTTCACCGCAGGTTTTAAGGGGAGAAAGGGAGGGGATGGAAAATAGGGAAAAGAGGATATGCTTTCTAAATAAGCATTGTCTGTGGAAGTTCTGAGCATCATTTCTTTTCTTTTTTTCATGCAAGGACAACTACATAAATAAAAGTGATTTTTCTTCTCTGCCATTCAGATCGACTGCAGAAGCAGCCCCTGTCTCCTGATTGCTGTTCCTGTATTTAGATGCAGAGGTAAATCGTTCCATTTTTTTAATGATATGAGAGGCATGCCTTGCAATATTAATTGCAGTTTTAATCTGAGATATTTGTATCCCTTACAAGGAAGACATATTTGCATTTCATCTCATGCTTTTCAATCAAATCAATCAAAATGTTAGGGCAACAGTATCAACTGACTCAATGGTTTATAAGGGCTTGCCTTTTAACTAGCTGTACACGGAAGACGCCTTTCAACCAGTAAGGAAGCCTGCACTGAAGCTAGCTGTTATTTGAGGGGTAGATCTGGACTGCAGTCCTTGTTCTGAGTCTTTCACACAGATCTACTTTACCTAGCCAAGCCTCAATACTGCTAATAGCCTGGAGGTCTGCAAGGCAGATTTTAAGAGACCGTGCCAAGTTGCATACTGCTGCAGCTATAAAGCTATCATAGCCAAAACAGATAACTTGAAGATGTGTGGGTATGTCAGAGCAGTGATTTCAGGGTAAGCATGGCCTCAGATGTCCAACTTTTGCACACCTTTGATAGTATGAATACTGCTGCTAAATCGGGCGGCGGATCTGAACCTGCAGATATGTTTAGAGAATTGCTTCTTCTTTTATAGTAGATGCAAACTGCTCTGCTGGGTAACAAGCCAAGCAGTGACATATATATATGCACTGTATTTGACTGAGGAGCCTAAAATCTGAACTAACCAACACAGCTGAGAGGTGCTAAAACCGCAAAATCCTTCTTAGACAAGAATGCACTGAGACATATGCAATATATATTCTGAAAGGATTGATGACAAAAAAATATGGTCCTAATTGAAATGATGAACTATAGCACTCAACAAAAATGTGTCAGGATATCTGTACATTTTTGTAAAAAATTGAAGACATACAACCATTTAAATTGGAATATTTTAAGATCACCAAGAGGAGGAACACAGGGGACAAAAAACTGACTGTAGGAAAATCAGTGGGAGCTATGTCACTGATGTCAACAGACCAGGATTTCACACAATAAGGGTACTTTGCTCCTACATATCTGGTTGTTGCTATTCTTTGTAAGTCTAAGTAAGCTCACTACTGGTACTAATGGTGACATTTCACAGTGTTCGCATATACACAGCATGCATCATATTTATTACTCTCAAAACTTGGGGCTGTGGTAGAAAAATCACTGTTCCTCATGCTCGGTTTACAGAGAGGGGGATCATTGTCTTTCAATCAGGGAACTGGGCCCCTCTGGAGTCCCATGATTCATAATAGGACACAAAGCTCAAAAGCAGGTATGTGTGCTCATTAATCTGCGTGTACAAACAGCTAAGAGTGTAATATCCTGTTTTTCTTGAATTTCATGTTATATCTCCATTCTTTTTTTTTTTTTTTTCCCAACCAATATTCCAGACTTCTTTCTTGCCCCCCTTTAATCTAATTTCTACCTTGTTTTCTCCCCACCAAATGCTAAGACTTTCTGTCATTACATAGAAAGAAAACATATTAAGGACTAAAAATATTTACCCTGCATGTATGCAGTGTTTTCCACTTTGAGTAGCAAAAAAAGTGACTGAAAAACCATATGTGGAATAAGTTTTTTTGGAGACAGATTATTTTTGCTATAGCATCAGAGTACAGCACAGTATACTATAGGCTGCCTATTCCGATAGCATGATTTATTCCTGCTCATCTGGTGTCACTGACTTTATCCTCACTGTGGATGATTACAGTACAAAATCATTTAAGGCTACAAAACCCTGCTAAATCAATACTATTCAGTCCAGCAGCTCAAGGGTGTAAAAAATGCACTGTATCAACTGTTTTCTATTCTACTGTATATATTTAAATTGGACCTTGCAATGACCATTTATTACACTGCATGTTATGGGTTCCCAAAAATAAATGACTTTTTGACACAAACTTTCAGGCTTTCTAAATCCAGCTTCCACACTGCTTGAGGCTAGAAATTTCATCTAAATATTATTGAATTCCAGCACAACATTAGCATGCAGAGATATTTACAATAACACAGCCATTACAACTCAATCAAAAGCTGATTTCAGCCAGAATTATGCAGAATTAAATCTTGCAGGATTCAAATTATTAAAAATCAGAGACTCAATAAAGTGTGGTCTAGAAGTCCCATTTATCAAGGGAGCAGAAATGCCTCCACAGTTATAGTGACTTTTTCATATATATTCTGCAAGAATTTGCATGCATTTTAAAAGATCTGAGTTTAATTCTTATGGAATTCAAGTAACCACACTATATTTATATGGCAATAGGAGCCAACTCAGAATCATTTCTTTATGTTTTCCTTTCTACATATCACATTTTAAATACATTAAGGTTTTTTTCTGGTTCCCACTGGGTAGAAAAATGCAAAGCCAGAATACAAGAAATGTATGTATGTTTGGTTCCAATAAAAGCTGAATCAACATACTGTAAGAGGTAGTTAGAATACATTCAAAGCAACAATTAAAATTAACATTGCTATGCAGATCATGTACTGAAAGTAATCTCTCACTTATTATAGTTGACCAGAGTGATTGTTTTCAAAATTCAGTATATTCATTTTGGCCTTTTTCCAACTCACCAAATACAAGCCGGGGCAGAGAGTCCAGTTCTCAAAAGTAAGGCACCTCTCAATCCATATACCCTATTTAGCCCTCTTCTCTTAACTCTTCCCACCCAAATCCTTCAAACAAAATATCCCATAACTAATTTTGGGATTTTTTCTTTGGCCTCCAACACTCCCAGGTAAACCCAGAGTCTGGCTTGGCCCTTGTAATATAAAATTAAGAGGTAAAGAAATGAATTTTCAGCCAGTGACTTTAATACTCATTTTTCACCAACTGAACATTTAGTTACAGAATGGTAATACTGACCTAAAACCAGAAGTTGTCAATTCCCTTGGTTTTACCCCTCCTCTAGAAACGATGTCAACTGTGTTTCTAAGTAGGATCAAATTGGTTTTGTATTAAATAGGTGTAATGAAATAATGTCATATACAGAAGCTAATGTCTCAGTCTGAAGACTTCTTTAATTTGAGATATTATTAAGGTATTAATTGAGATATTATTACCAATGTCAGTGATGAAATACCCCAGTTGTAATTCCTGTTTCATGGCCCATTTTCACAGTATCCAAAATAGTCTAAATAACCAATAACTACATTATACACCAACGCCAAAAGAAAATATCCTGTGCATCTCCACAATAATGATTAACCTTGATCACAGAATTTTCCTAGGGAATGAAAGAATTGAGCTGTCTTCTTCCCCACCCAGGCTACAGAAGATGAAGCCAGCGGATATTAAAAGCTACTGGCTAAAGTAGCACCCATAAGCCCTCTAGGCAGGACAAACTAATCAAGGACCCACCTTCCTGGACTAATCATGGACCCACCTTCCTGGCGCTCCTGTAGCTAATCCCCATCTTTTGTCCTGCAGCAGATGTTGTGAACACACACAGCATCCCCAAGCTCTGTCTGTGTGAACCCAGATGTCAGTGCAACTACTGAAACTTACACTACATGAAGATCTGATCTCAGGCTTACTGCTCTCATGACTTGAGAGGGAGGATTTGGCTCCAATTTGCCATATTCTAACTTTAATTTCATTCTTATTTAAGATTAATTTCAAATTGACCAATAATTCTTTAAGTAAACATCTCCAAATTAAAAGGAAATAAGCTCAGTCAGCAGTAAGAACAATCCAACAGCTAAACCACCACTAAGAAAAGGTGTTAAAACACCATCTGTAGATATATTTAAAAAGGGATTATAGGACACACTGAAGATTAGACGATCTAACATCCCTTCTAGATGTAATCTCTATGATTCTATTGTTCACAAAGCACAACCATATTAAAGGCAGTCATAAAGTCCAACAGTGAAGGCTTTCTCAGGCAAAATTGCCATTGACTGAACAGGAAACCATTATAAATTAGTCACCAATCATTTGATCTTTTACTTATGACCCACAAACCTAAAACTACATATTCTTTACTCAGTTGTATTGCAACTCCTTTCCCCCCCCTTTTTTTTTAAATAATAATACATTTTGGTAAACATATAATAAGAAACACGTTACTCAGTATTAGCCAGAATTGACTTTGATTTAGGACACAGAACACCATTCAAGTTAATGGAAGCTACAGGGGCACATCTAAAGGCAGAATTTGCCCCTACATGATAATATAAAGTTATATAGCAGAAGACAGTGAAAAACTAAAACAAGGAATTAAGTAATTTAAAAGTAGAGGTTGCAATTTCTATCAGAAATTTAATGTCTACAATTGCAAGTATATCATGCTCTTTGACATGTCCGAAGAAAAGCGATTATTTTCCACTCAGGGGACATATTTTAGTGTCACTTAAACTTTTATGCTTTAACAAACTTCAGAAATGAGCCTTTCCTCAAAGAAAAGAGATTGTTTCTTTATATTGATTTTTTTGTTGTTGTTGTCATGTCCCAGGAGATCTCTGAATAAAATGGTAAAATTACTACATGGAAAGTATGTCTGCATATGGGTGCGTGTGTGTGCATGTCAGGGAGAGGGAATTATTTTCTCAAGCAAACAAAAAAAGTGCTCTAAAATCTTTAAATCACATTTATGAAAGCCAATACTTTTAATAGACTTTACTATGGATGGGAAGAAATTTTCATTCACAAATGGTTAGATGAATTAAGACACATACTCAGATATAATTGCAAGTATACAAACAGATCTAATTCAGATATCTCCTTTGCAAGAAGCAAGTTAACAACAATGCATCAAGAAATAATCTCTAATATTTTTTGCCCATTACATTTCTTTAACACAAAGGAAATTATCAAATGAAATCTTGAGATAGCATTTATTCATAAAGAGATGTACATTTTATTGCACCATCTTTCATACCCAGTGTTCCCCAAAGTGTTTTAGAATCCAATATCTGAGTCATATGTGGACACTGGAAATGAATACCACTGGAATTTAGCTTTGAAAATTATAGCTTGTTTTAGTGATAAAGGAAAAACACTGCCAAGAGGAAAGGAGTTTCAACTTTCACTCTCAACATTAATGAACAAGAAAGAATCTTCCTTTATTTAAGGCAGCCACAACGGATGGGGTGGATGGAGCATAACAATGTCTGAAAGGCTGGAACCTTTTTAATCCTTCAATATATCTTGCAACATCATGGACTTCACACAGAGGATGAATGAAAACTATATTAAACTACAAATGGGACCAGTCTTTTTTGAAGACTGAGGTGACAACTCTTCCATCCAGGCATAAACACACTGAACCCCCCATAAACTGAACATTTTTTGAACTCATTTTGATGCATTTACAGGCATTACTGAAACAACAGTCCTAAAGAGTATGCTCTTCCTCAGGATTTATTTCTCATGCTCTCAAACAGTATGAGACTAGTAAAAACAGGGAGAAGCCACGAATTTTTGTTTTTGCACAGCACCTATCACAGAAGCTTTTGAAGCTATCTAATGAAAACTGGAGATATAATTCTCATTTAAATTAATGGGGAACAGCCATTATATTATCATCACAGTTTATGCTAGTCCATTTCAACTGAATTCCTTTCTTACAGTAAAACAATTTGCTCCATACAATTTAGAGTAAATAATTCACAACAAAAAAGATTAAAGTTGTGTTATTAGAAAACGAATGAAAGATGAATGAAAATTCTTTTAAATAAATATATTAGCATCCAGTAAATTAAAATAAGAATATTCTATGCTAAAAATAGAATTGTTAGAAAAATGAATTCATTTCTTAATTATCAAATATCAAATATATTCTTTTCTACCCTATGGAAGCTCAAATAATTTTATTTTCTCTCTGTCAGGCTAGAAAGCCTTAGAATCAATTGTCAATACTCCTCTTGACTTTCACTACTTTTGAGGACTGTCAATTCAGCAAGCTTCGCTTACATCGAGTTTATTTTCGTGGGATTTAACCCAGGCCATTTCTAAATGTTACAAAAATTACTTTGTATGATATATTACTTATTTTAATCAAATACAATTTTTTCTAATTGTCACTGCTATGGCAAACTCGCAGGGGATGGTCTGACTTGTGTACATTTCTGACAGTGAAATCGGTAACAACAGCTGCTTTGTGCCAGCTAGCGCATGTACCGTACCTCTCAAGCCTTGTCATTCACATCTCCCCTAATTACCAAACATCTGCTTTCCATTTCCATTAACACTGCACTACCAGCTTGTCTAGTTTAATACCAATGACTCTTGACCTCCCCCAAGGAAGACACTTTCTGTCAAAATTCCCCCAAAAGAAACCAGCTCTGCACACTAAATTTGTATTTAAAAAAAAAAAAAAAAAAAAAAAAAAACCAAAAAACATTCCCCAAATTAATTTTTCCTTTATATATAAATATATAAAACCCAGAAGGAGTAAGTACTTACTAGTTGCTAAAAAATGTCCAAGACCCACAACTAAAGATCCCACGGAGCCATAGAGCACTGATTCTCGTGAGCATGGGACACTATTAACATCAAGAAACCCTAGGAGTTTAAAAAAAAAAAAAAAAAAAAAAAAACAAACCACAAAGCACTTCCCAAAGGAAAAGCCTCCTGCAATCAGATAAATAAGATTAAAAGTAATTTTGAACAAAAGCAAACATCCCTTGCAATTTTTGCTCCATGTGTCCAAGAAGCTTAATATCTTTAAGCCCAGGAATATGAATATTCAGGTGTAACATAGAAAGCAATGGGTTACATGACAGGTTACAGTAACAGCCTATAGGTTAGGGTGACTGCATATCTGGCACATATAGAACTATTATCTGTAATGATATCTGTCTACTTAAATAGAGACCATAATGGAAGGTCCCAACAGCCTTTATTATTTTTTTAATTATAGGTTATTATAATGGTGTTAATGTTCACTGGTTAATCCAGGATCCTAAAATTCAAAAGAATTATGACTCTATAACTTACAGCAATTCTTTTTCTTTATTCCAGGTTGTGATCTCATAAAAATTTATTCCTATTTGGAAATCAGATGGTACTTAAAATATTTAATAGCTTCATTTTGTTTTCAAGTTACAGTACACTATAAAAGTACAAGAATAAAAAAGGTTAAAAATGGGGAAATGTCTTCTTTTAAAGTGACCATAGAATATAACCATTGCCCCCAAAATCACAGAGAAGCCTACATTTCCCTTAGCCTTGGTGACATTCTTACCCTGGACAATGATAAGCAAATCAAGACAATGTGTTTCTCAAATTGAAATCTATGGGAAAAGGTGAGTTATATTGTAGAAATTCTGATAATAATAATATGAAGAAAATCATGCTGAGTCTCTGCCATTTTTCACAATTATGATCTAACTCATATTTCTGTTTCCACTCCAAAGTTTTCCATATAGTTATTTTATTAACAGTGAGGCAAGTAACCACAAAATCAGTAGGCATTTGTTTGTCTCTGTAACCCAGTAACGCAATTCCTAAAAATTTTGGCAGTAGATTCATTGCCTTTTACACTGCAGTTGGCTTCCACTAGGGGAATGGACACTCAGGAGGTATTTGTACCACCAAAACCCACAATTCTAGAACATAGTCCTCCAATCTGTCAGATACTAAATGTTCAAGTTTAACTTTATTAATGAATGGGACAGATAAATTGTTGACATCAGGGAAAAGAAAAACAAAAAGTAAAATCATTAGCAAGTGATAATGCAACATCTTGCTATTTTTTACCAGTAAGTATAAAAGGATTCATAGTACTTTGCTGCAGGAAATCTGCATTGGTATCAGCTTAGTGTCAGTGGATGCCACCATGGACAATGAAACAAAAGAATTAAAGAGAGGAGCATGGTTTGCAGGGGTTTCAATATATTTTGGTTGTTTTTTAATAAGAAAAGAAGGTGACAAGATGAAATGCTGGAAAAACGATGATAAAAACTGTGGGGTTTCAATGTATAGTATCTTCCTAATTGTCAACCTCCCTGAAGAACCTATCACAGAAAAACAGTTTAATGGAAGGAGAAAAAATGATCTTTTAATCTCAACAATAAAAGCATTCCAGCCTTTGTATCTGCTGACTTACAAAAAAGTGCTTTCTAACAACAAAAGATGGAGCAGTAATTACATAAATCTCTTCATTCTTGATGAAGACACAATGGAGTATAAGGAAATCAATAGTGTTTCTGCTGTAATTCTTGTTTTTATTATGAGCTGAAAGCAAACTTGTTAAAATTGGATTCTGCTTCTTGTGTGTGTGTGCCTGTGTGTATGAAAAAAAAATTAAGATCCAACAACACCAAAGCAAGAACACGCAGCTTTTAAAAGCTTTGAAATTCTTTCCCCCCTATAATACTTACAAGACTTATGACGGTGTGAAATCTTACATTAGGAAATGGGTATTATAAGAGCAATTTAGCATTTTACATATATCTTGAAAAATTGATAGCAACATAAAAAATACCATTTTAGTGGTTGTTCTGCAGACAGCCAAAATACCTAAAGGTTACCAACAGAATTGAAATCCATGTATTAAGTAAACTAAATGCACCCTGAAGTCAAATGTTTCCACCTTATTTTCAATAAATTGGCTGTAATGATTTTATCCCACAACATACATTTATAATATATGCCGCTCAAAAATGAGTAATACTGTTGATTTTGCAAAGAAAAGGTGGAAATTATTGCATTTAAAAATAATTAATAGATGGGTCTGCATACCTTTGAATTAAATTAAAAGAAAAATATTTCTTTTTTGTGGAGATGATTGCATTCATATCCTGTTTGGTGTGAAAAGTAGATTCCAAAAAGCTTTTAACTAATTTGTTCAATTTGTTTCAAAGCCAACATGAATAGGCTTGGTGCAAATTCAGATTCATTAAAACTTAATTAATATGCATCATTATGCAAATGAGGTTGCAGTTAATGAGTTCTTAAAAGAAGCTTTCTTTAATTAGTTCAGTTTTAATGGCATCATCATTTATCTGACTTGTTTTTAAAGCCACATGACATACAAAAAGTGACCATCCTCTACAATGTTGCAGTTTTCTGTTTCCTAATTGTGTTTCATCTTAATTCTTTAATGCTGAAAACTTTGAAAAAGTTAAATGTTTTGATGTTCAGTTCTACTGAATGTTATTTCAATTAAAAATACACTGTTTTGTTTAGACTAGAGATATGTCTCTCTTCTTTTTAGTTATTTTTGTCTCCTATTATCTAGTCACTGTTTTTCAGTATACATACAGAAAAGGCAAGATATGCAAGTGTAGTAATTTTTAAACTCTGGGATGATTTCATCTATGTATTATTAGTGGAGTTCACAAGGTTATATCTACACTGACAACACTTTACTAAAATATAAGAGTTCATTGAAAGTAGTGCTTCGAGGAGAATCAGAGGATAAATGTTGGTGTGAAACTAAACAGGTTAAACAATTGCCTTGATAATTGAAAAGACAAAAGTAATATAGTTACACATTTCTGTCGTTTCAAATCTGGCAGCTTCAGAAATGTAGTAAGTTTTAAAACATCCTTAAATCTACAAAATATTGTGCTACATAATTACAATTATGTTTTGACAAGATTTTTTCAGAATGTAAGCTCTATGAGGGTAAAAATTACAACTCTTACAAAGGCATCATTTGCAATACAGCAAAGAATGATTCTTAAGAGTATGAAACAAGGAGGAGCTCTGCAACAAGCTCATCTGACCACCTGCATATGCTGATCTTATGCAATCATGAGATTTCTGTGCTTGCTTGTTTGAACATCAAAAACTTTACAACTTAGGTTTAGGTAACAAAAAAAATCTGCTTGCAGTGCCAGTAAAATCTTTGGAACAGGTTCTTAAAACACACACAATTCAGTGGAGTGCTGGCCTGCATCTACCAATTCAAATTACAAGTAACAGGAACATTTGAGGCTGATTCCAAAAAAATACACACCTATGGTTTGCATTTGTATACAGATTAGGTCCTGATAGGCAATCAAGTTGGTTGTATCAATAATAATTACCAAGTAGGAATTCTGAATGCCCTTTATGATTTCTTTATTCATATCTAAACCAGAATGAATCTATGTCAACACAAAGACTCCTAATGCTTCCAACGAGCTCTGGATCAGGCTGTTGGCATGTCACATGTTAAGGGAAAATGGGGTTCTACACAGCTACTCTTTTCTGTTTAAATCTGTAGAACTGTTTGCATGAGCAAAGACTGTTTACTTCACTACATACTTCAAGGATCAGGCACGCAACAAATAATTCTTCTTTCCATCATCATTAGTTACTGACTGCTGATTTATAGTGGTACCTGTGAGAGGACAGTTACTTTTGTAATACCCTGTCAGTGGTGGTCCTTTATCCAGGCTGCTCCTCATTGAAAAGCAGATCCCTACAGAAGCTGAAGAGCTGGAACAATAGGCAATTGATACCTGGGTCATTTGGGTGCAATGTGCAAAGATGAACCTAGTGAGACTGTACCATGCAGAGGAGGCCATCTGGGAAAAGACAGAAAGGGGATTGTGAAACTTTGGTAAAAGATACAGTAAAGGAACGGAGAGAATATAAGATCTGGCCAGTGAGGAAGAGTTCACATATAGACGCGAATAAAACATTAACAGTACAGGGGGCACCTGAATATCATTAGCAAGCACTGGCAAAAAGTCTGAAATTCAAGTAGGTTAAGCGACAAAAAGGAACTGAGAAGATGTTACAACACATGGGACAGAAAATTCAGTCTTTTGATATTTTACCAGGTTTACCAAATACAGCAAAAGGAAAACAGGACATCAGCTCCAGCTTTCCATCACATCTGGACTTAGCTTGGAGAGCAGCAGTTATATTTTGGCTGTGATTCTCAGACAACAGCACAGACCCAACAGAAGAGTTCAACACAGATCTACTCTGTCTTGCTTGAGAAGTCCACTACAACCTTTTCTCCGTCACCCATGCTTCATTTATATCTACCTTCACACTGGTCAAGTGCTGAAACTAATCAGGAAATGCTCCACTGGTTACCTTCAGATATTTTAAAGCCAAAAAAATCCCTAGCCAAACATTTTGAGAGATAAACTGATACAGAATACGACTTATGGATGTCTAGTTTCCTGGACAGGAAAGTTCGGCTACTCAAATGGTGGTTTGCTCCACCTCCATGAGTACTTTGCATGAAAGTAGATAATAAAATGTATGCAGACATGAGAGGATACAGAGTGTTGTGTCTTGCCTACTGCAACCTCCTGTATTTCAGAAGAAAGCAGGGTTTAAAAGCTGTGAACTTTGTCACCTGGAAGAACAGAGGATTCAACAAACAAGATTCGTAGACAAAATCCAAGAATTTCCAGGTAACGACTGCTACACAGATCATCTACATAGTCCCACTATTGTAAACTTTTCTGTCTGTGCCTTTTTAATAATCAATTGCCAAACACTGATATTAAATAGCAAACATTTTGACAGGGCATATTCCCCTTCTCTCTTTATTTCTTTTCTCATATAAATATTACAACTAATTAACATCATTTCTATAAGAGGAATAGAGTTCCTCCGCCCACAAATTGTTCTATCATTTGAAGCTTGGGTCAAATATCTAAAATGTCATGCTATCATCATTAAATTGATGTTTTAATCCTCCTTAATACATGACAGAAATGAGCTGTCAATTACAAGAGGAATATTGACATTTTATTCCTGACATAATTTTCAATGGAAGGAATAAAACACCAATTAAACAACAATTATACACCAAGGTATGACATGTTATATATTTGACATACAGTATAATAATAAAAAAAAATCATTTCTCACTAATAGAAAGGAGAATAGGAGTTTATTAAGAACATCAATTACCTCTTGTCTTGATTCTTTATCTTTGTACACCTTAATGCTCCAGTGGGAGTTATGGCCCAAAAACACACCACCAGCCTCATAAGTTAGGAAGAGAGGAAAAATACTCGGAAATGTTAGAGGAGGCAGGGACTGACTTCTAAACTTGGCTTCAGAGAGTTCCAAGAAAGATGGAAGTTTTTCTGCCCAGACAGAGACCGAAGGAAAAAAAAAAATATATATATAAGCAGAGATTAAAATAAGACTAATTTTGGGAAAGTTACTTTCATTTGCCGGTGCTTCCTTTTTGATCATGACTTCTTTTAACTTTCAGCACACCTCAATCTGTGCTCGCACGTTCAGGAAACGCTTCCTTAGATGCAAGGAAAATGCTGTCCCAGCAAATCACATAATTCCAGGGGATTCATCTATGCTGGATTCCCAGTAGAGCACTGAGAAAGGAATCTGCCATTAGTACCAGCTGTGTATATACCACACAATGGCTCTCTGGTGATTGCATGGAAAAGGCAAGTATTGACCGAACTCAGTTGTATCTTTCATTTTAGAGTCAGCGAATGGGTATAACGTATCAGGTCCCTCACAACTTCCAATGCCAGCTCTTTGTGAGAAAAATTCCTCGTACTAGGCTTAAATGAAACCCATCTTCTTGGCAGAGTGACTGGAGAATGAAAAAAAAAAAAAAAAAAAAAAAATCTATCTATGAATCTAGGGTAGCTAGAATTGCTGCATCCTCCCCAGCTCTCACAAATTAACATTATAAGCTTTTTTTCTGATGTCAAGATAAAAGGGATTCCAAATGATGGCTTTCTATTTTAACAGGATAAAAAATTTTACAAGCCATTATCATTTGCCTTTGTAATTTCACCATTGACTTTCACTGAGACCAAGCATTTCCTAGCGGCTTAGATTCCTTAATGACAATATTTATTTTTTTAACTGTGGACAATAGTAGGGAAACTTCCAACCTCAGACCCCATGCATTGCATAGAAGGTCTCAGTAGGACACCATTAGGAAGCCTGAGAATGTCTTGCAAATGCATTCAATAGCATACAGCCAATGGACACAGTCCTGTACTCAGATAAACACACTCCACACTGGATGAGTTATATTTATATTCAGCTGAAAGCTTCATTGTCCTTCTGAAGGTGGGAGAAAACCTTAATCTGAACAAGAATCAGTCTCTCAACTATCATCAGTGTCTTTCAAGTACAGATAAGAAAGCTTAATTCTGATTTTATGCTCATGTAAATAAGATATAACTCTAGTGGAAACTTGTATGAAAGTATACAGGATGACTTACCACGGTTCCAAATTTTACTATCCACTAGCTGAGTTCTGGTAACCCATCTAATGTGTACTCCAAACTATCCCAACCGCAAAAGAAAACTTTTGTTTTTTTTTTTTAATATGCTACTCTGTGGGCAATCAGTAACTTATTAACTGCAGTATCTCCTTAACTCCTTTAAACATATGACATGCATCCCCTCTCCATTTTTTGTTTTGTACTCTTCAGTAAATCAGACCTCTTCATCTACATTAAAGCAAGAGGTAGTTGTTATTTGATCTTACCCTCAATCTTTGCATTGTTTTCCTCTGGTGGAACTGACACATTTAGAAAACATCCTGAGATACAGCCTCCATTACAAATGTCGACAATCCTTTTGCCATTGAAATGGCTGTCTCTCAGACTCAAATAAGGTTTTGAATACTGACACCCTTTCTTAGCCTAGATGCTCTCAGGTGATTCTTCTTAGCAAATACCTTTCCTTTTCTTGCCCCGAGGCATCCTCTTTGTAGGCCTTATTTCTCTCACAACTGACCTAGCAGGCTAGCCAACAAAAGCAAAAATACATTTTTATTTATGAAGCACCCAAGAAAACTTTGTTTATCTAGTTGTAAAACACTGTAAGGGGTAAGCAGTAAATAGGAAAGAGAACATAAAACTGATGAGCGCTTACCCTCTATTCCCTACTGATGCTTCTACTTAGCCCTGCTTAGCATTTCAATCTATATAAAGTCAATGGGCCATATAACCTTCTTCTATATACACTAACCAATTAACATTATTCTTTAATAGGAAGAAGTTTAGGGAATTCTTTTTTCCAGTTTGATTCAAAGTAACATTGTTACAAAACAACAATGGTGATGGGTGCAAGGAGATGCATTTGTTCTATGAAGCCATCTGATATCTAAACTACCAAAAATATGCATTTATTTTCAATAACAGAGCCATGTAAGGATTAGTTTCTTAACATTAAATAAATGGTGAAGATTCCTATTAAAACAGTTACAGTAAAATATGCGATCCTCAAAGAGTCACAACAAGATAACACAAAATAAAACAGAGCTGAGCTAATGCCAACAAGGATGAATCACCTTCTGACTAAGGGGATGGGAGAGGGGGACGTGGGGTTGCCCAAAGGTAACCTAAGAATAACTAGCATGGTAAAAATCACACCCCTGGGAGGAGAGCTTACCTGCCCATGTCAGACTGCCTTTGTACAAAGGACTAGCCACTAATTGGAGCATGTGTTATACAACCAAAAGGTAATCAGTGAACAAGTTTTGTGTAAATTTTTCTTTGCTGTAAACTGCATAAAAACCTATGTCTTCCCCAAAGAGGTGTCCTAGCTCCGCAAATTATCACCTGGTACCCCTTTCTGTACAGAACCCCATTAACGGTTAGACGGTGGATCTCAACTCTGTGTGTTCATTGGCTCCTGCGCATCGGGTACGAACCTAAACCCCGACTGTGGGACAACAAATATTAAACTTACAGGACTACTTAGGCAACCATCAATTTAAAGATTTGCAAAAGATACAGCAAGGTATAGTAAAATAAAGTTATTCAGTCAGGCTAAAATAAAAAATTACTTGTCTGGTTTTTTGTGTGGGCAATGAAAATAAATTTTTCAAGTCCATTTTTGTTCAGAACTTGTTTATAACTCACTTCACTTGCAGCTGTTTAAGCACAAAAATAATGTCTGTTTGCTTGCAAATCCTTCAAAGGAAATAGATTGGATAGTTCTGGTGGTGAAGCTGGGTTTTGGGACTTGGAGTGGCTTTGGTGGGTTTTTTTCTGCTCCCAAGTGTCTAATGTTGGATTATTTTGAGGGAAATTTATCTTGTTGAAGCCCAGATTCAACAATTTTAGTCGGTACAATCTTTTCAATATTCTTTTTAACTTACTGCTGCAACATGATAGTACGATGATTTGAACATGTCTTTAATATCACCCAAAACCAGGACTCAATTTACATGACCTATGTTCACTCCAATATCACTTATTTAATTATGCTTTTTTAGACTTCCTTGTGGAGGCTGACAGCTACACAATCCTAAAGAAGGACAGTGCCTCAACAGCGAGAAAATAGCCAAGTGTCTTGCAGATCTCAAGCCACACCATCTGTTTATTAAGTATTTCTGGAACCTCATTCTTATTTCATACCAGAGAGATGCTTGCCTGCACCTGCCCTTCAGAAGCAAATACATATGCTTCTCAAGATTCTTCCCCAGGGTTCTTCCCACCTGTCTTTACTTTTAAAACAGTAAATGGCAAATACAGCAGTATAAAGTAGGTGAGGTTTCTCCTCATATGGGAAGGATGGCATGTAAAAAAGTGCTCTGGCCATCTTCTCATCGGCTTCCTGTGTACAACACGGGCAGCCACACCAATCATTTTGACATGGAGTGGGAGAAATTACAATGATAATTTAGGCTTGGTGATAGTTGATAGACTGATAATGCAGGAAACTGATTAATCGATTTAATAACACAGCAGAGTAGCTCAGTATTATTAATTCTGACCACTAAATCAGGAATAGGCAGATGAGACATTTTTTGAACAGTTAATAAAGAGGAGAGCCCAGGACCAAATGGCAACAAGGATATAATTCATTGGATTAGCGATGCTTCAGGACACAAGCTGTCCAACATTTCCTTGGAACACAGCACCATAGACTCTGGATTTAGATGGAGGTGGTAACTAAGGAGAAAGCTATTTCAGATTCAATTCTGATTAGTTTGATCTGATTGAAAAGCTGAATGTGCAAAGTAATTTGAAAGTTACTGTGAAAAGACTGTCACTTGAAAAACAAGGGAAAACCAGAAAGTATTAGTAGAAGCATGGAATTCACAAAAGAAGAACCCAGAAAACTTGGAGAATTAGTGGCTAAAATCCCATGGGAATATGATCTAAATAAACTACTACAGAATAGGAAACAACTTACTAAAAGCTATTAATTCAATACTTGGGATACTGGGTCTAAGGAAGTTTTTCCAAATCCAGCAATATTCAAAATTTTCATTAACAGCTTAGATGATACAATAAAGAATAAATTTATAAAATCTGGGAGGAATGGCAAGAAGGAGCTTCGACTTCAAAACAACCTCAGTCAATTAGAAGAACGGTCTGAGAACAGAAAGAGAAGAGTGTGAACTGTTTCATACAGGGATAAAAAAATAACATGCAGAAATCTACAGATAGTAATAATTGGCTGTGTTAGTACTGCATGCAGCGTTTAAGGGATTACAGTGGATCTCAGACTGAGAATGAACCAATGCTGGTACTGCACGAAACGTCAATGTCATCCTGCAATTATCAACAGAAGTATCTCAACAGGAAGTGAGAGTTTTCTCCTCAACTAAGAATGGAGTATCCTCAGCACTCTAGTTAACCAAGACAAAACCAAATCTGCAGGACTGTCAAAACCAGCAAGAAGTTTAGAAACCATCTACTATAAATAAAATCTGAAGGGACTGAATATGTTTAGAACAGAGAAAAATGAAAAAGGAGCATGACAACAGTCTTCCCATATACATATATGTAAAAAAATATTATAAAGAGAGTGAGAAAGGCAGCATTGAGCCCACTGAGGACAAAAGCAACCTGTTAATTTGCAGAAAAAAGGATTTTTTAGATATTAAAAGTCTTTGTATGTTTAATTAAAAAATGAACCAAGGTTACCAGGCAAAGCACTGTCTTGAAGGTTAGTTAAACAACTATCAAGGATGATTATAGATACACATTTTAAAAGGAGACATGAACAGACCATGTTAACTGAAACAGTAATCTTGAGTTACAAGAGGAAGCTTGCACTTTGGGCATCTCCTGTGAATATTTTTCTCTTCGAAAATAGATTTTTTTGGGTTTTTGTTTCTCCTCTTTTTTTGACCCATTTGAAGGCTATTCTAGAATCTGATCGTTTTAATGGTTCAGAAGTCTGTTCTCCATTCCACTTTAAATTTCCCTATTTGCCTTTCTGCCAATGTTCTGCCTAGTTACTTAATTTCCTTCTACATTTTTGAATGTGGTTTCACTCTAGATGCAAAATATAGATGAAGCATGATTGTATTAGAACCTTTTACAATCAGTGAGAAAAAAAATTAAATTCAGAAAACTATTCCACAGAATTTAAACAATTAAGAGTTTCAGATAAAACCCTAAAGTGGATGTAAGTTTTGTGATTTTTGACTAACAAACTACTGAGTGTCAGTTTTGAAACTCCAGATGGTTTTTGAGCTCTCTCCTTATTTATGATTTCTGTCAGAGCTACCTCAATCACTGTTGTTCACTACTGACCTGCAGTTCAGTTTTTTCTTTATAATTTTGTGTTCCTTTTCATATGGACGAGAGACTGTTTGCAGCTAATTATTCAATTTCTCTGGTAGCTAAAGTTACATGTCAGTAGTCTACTGAAAAAAAGAAAAGTCTGTTTCACTTTCCTTCACGTGTTCTTAATCAACACTATTAGCATACTTAATCATAAGAAAACTCCACAATCATACTCAAAATAAAATCTTCCTTTTTTTTTTTTTTTTTTTTTTTTTTTTTTACGTAAATTCCTCTTTTACTAATGTTCCAGTACAGGACCTTGGGAATATCCCTTAACTTTTCTGAGATGTTTCCAGATGAGATTGTTGGCCCAGTCAATTAAGATTGTAAACTTACAATCAGTAAGCAAAGAATGACTTCAACCTATAGGCGTAATTAACATCTAGCATAATGAGGCTTTAGTTTTGGTTAAGGTCTTCACCCACAATTGCATTGTAAATAGTAATGTTTATTGATAGTTATTACAAACTTGCCATCACCTTGTCTGATAAATAATGGGCAACCTGATAAGGTGGGAGGGTCAAACAGTTTTGTTGTACACATTTTTTATTTATTTTTGGGCCTAATGAGGTGATATTCAATTAATAACGTTTGGTTAATATTAAGTGTTCACCATTTATATTACACAGTGTAAAGATTTGAAAACAGTCCAACTAAAATACAATTTCTCTGAACACAGACCACTGCATGTAGCAAAAAACTGCAAATAATTTGGACTTGGACATAGAGGGTAACTACCACAAAGCCATCAATATGGGAGAATGGGAAGTCTCTTCCTTCCATTATAAGTCTACTTTCAAATTTCTCTGTCATAACACAAAAGCAAAAGGAAGATCAATGGAATTCAATAAAAACAATTTTTAAACTGATAATTGCAACTCCATTCCAGAAAAAAAACCCAACACTTTCCCCTGAAAAACAGGAGTTTGGCAGGATTAAAATAAGTTAATTATAAATGTACATGGATCGAAATATACTTAATATCAGATAAAATATTCAGTACCCAATTAAAACAATCAGTATACTTCATCAGATTGCTGGATATGAATCAACTGGAAAGCCTTGTCTAAAGTGTAATGTTAGTATGCCTCAGTTAATGTAAGCCAATTAGCAGATTATAAATGTTGGCGGAGACGAGCACATGACTAGTTTAGCATATCCTGAAGGCAAAGTTCAACTTAGGCTTCCTGTTCTCTAAACACAAAATTTATGTTGCTGTCTACACAAGGCCTAACAAATTTTAGATTACACTGCAGTCCTGGAGTTCCTTATAGCCTCCCCTGATGCAGTTGCTGCCAGTTAGAGATATGATATTGGACCAGAGAGATTTAGAAATACTCAGTCTGGCATCCTGAGTAACAAATCTACAAGAGAGTTGAAGTTCAGGATTCAAGCCAGTCCCATCCAGCATGACCAATTTTTTCCAGGAGAACTATCTGTGAGTGCTCAGTCATGAACAGCAAATCACTCACTCTCTTTTACTAGCCAAGTTTGGGATGTTCCTCTGAACGTTCACAGTTCTTTTTCAAAAACATTTCTATTTCCTAAAGTGTGTCAGTTTGGGGGGCCATCACTTAATGGATCAATTTTCTCCCTGAATCACATGGAAATACAGAGTGTCAGAATCACTTTTATTCAGGGGTAACCACAGGTTAAGCCACATGGTACTCGCACAGTAAAAGAAATTGTACATGTTTTCATTTGCAAGCTTTTTCTGTGAATAAGATATATTTTTTTAAAAAAGGAGAGCATACATGAGTCAAAAGGTTCATTTACAAGGCTGTCATGGAGACAACATTTTAAAATAACCACCGCTACATCAAACGATAATCATCAAACCAAATAAACTAAATGCCAAAATACTCTGAAACCTAAAAATAAGAGCCAGGTCTAAATTACTCTGATTTCTAAGGCTTTACAACATTTCAAAAGGTAAGTCACGTTCTGAGTGTATACTCTTTGTTTTTCATTCTTGAAGAGCAGTGAAGTGGTTTGTGAATCAGGCTTTTAAGACATTTGGCTGTAGCAAAATTGTAATAAAAAATGCATAATATGTACTTAACAAGGAAAGTAACACCTCTGCCATAAATTGGTTCTTTGAAATATTTAAATTAAAAAGTCTAAAGCATACTATGCTTGCATAAAACAGAATTAAACAGTGTGTAACTTAGATACGTGGGTTTCCTCACAGGGATAAATTTAAAATTGGGATTGCTCAAGGAAAGAAAACTTTTTTCAAGACAATATCAACATTGTTAGTGGGATTTTCTCCAATTCAGGTTTTCTTTTGTCATTCTTGAAGATCTTCCTTTCCATTGTAATTCATGGAAATTATCATTAACGATGTAAAAAATTATTCATTTACTTACATTCCCTTTTCAATAGTGGAGGGATTTCACTTAAAAAATAAAATAAAAAAGCCTCCTGTAATGAACAGCAAACTCTATCTCTGTGGCTTAATGCCTTGTTCTATTCTCCAAACACAAAACCTTAAAATCCTTATACTCAGTTCCCACTCAGGCATAATTCCCACTCAAGTAAACTGGCATTTTGCCTGAATAAAATGAGTAATACGATAGGATTTCAGCCATGAGACTGTATCAGTTTATTGCAATATTTCCCCACAGACCACAAGCAAAACTATGCTCTGGATGACAGAAGAAGGCTGCCCAACACATATGCAGCTACTGGAATTCTGCCAGTAGGGCAATATTCATTGTATTTCTTCAGAATGCAGCAAGAAACATATTGTGAGAGGCAATCAAAGCAGAAGCCCAGGGCAGAGTCAGTTCTGCAAGCAAGGGCATATGTCCTTCTAAGTTCCATTTGAATATATTTGGGGAAGACGTTACATTTAAAACAAGATGCAGAAAACAGATATATCCCAAGTTCATGAGACTGCATCTAACTTCCAGCTACCAACTAATTCCAACACTGAAATACGTTTCTTCTTGACAAAGAGAAAACATAAAATTATAGAATAGAATAATAGAATCATCTTGGTTGGAAGACCTAGAAGATCATCAGTTCCAACCATCAGCTGCCAAACACTGCCAAAACCACCAGTAATCATGACCGTAAGCACCATGTCTACCTGTGTTTTAAATACATCCAAGAATGGTGATTCCACCACTTCCCTGGGCAGCCTGTTCTAATGTTTGATAACCCTTCCGGTGAAGAAATTTTTCCTGATGTCAAATCTAAACCTCCCTTTGTGCAACTTGAGGCCATTTACTCTTGTCCGATAACATGTTATTTGGGAGAAGAAACAGACTCCCACCTCGTTACAACCTCCTCTCAGGTAGCTGTAGAGAGCGATAGGATCTCCCCTCAGCCTCCTTTTCTCCCCACTAAAAAATCCCAGCTCCCTTGGTCACTCCTCATAAGACTTGTTCTCCAGACCCCTCACCAGCCTCATTGCCTTTCTCTGGACTCACTCCAGAATCTCAGTGTCTTTTTTGTAGTGAGGGGCCTAAAACTGAACACAGTACACAAGGTGGGACCTCAGCAGTGTTCTTTTACTATTTCTCTGTCTCACCTGAACTTCAAATGGACCACAAATCAGGATCTAATAATATAAAATACATACAAAATACATATATAATACATTAATTCAATTTCAGAATACCCAGAATACACTATTCCAAAGCGAAAAAGGATGAAGTAAAAATAGCTGAAAGTAAGTACAATCCCTCCCGTCTGCACGTGTGTGCCTCTCTTCTATCTTGAGGAGTTTGTCTGTTCCGTTCAGTGACTTTTATGTAGAACCCCTGCATGTTTTGTTTTGAATTCTTCTGTATTTGTCTCAGTTTAGCCTCTTGGAACCTGTGGTTATTAGTACATTACCAAGGAAAGTCCTGATCTAAAATGAGAACCACCTCTATGGGCTATAAATACAACACAATTAACTTCAACCCTGAATTTACTACAAAATGCACCAACCCTCTCATTGCATATTGACTAACACTTCAGAGGAAAGAATGTGTATCAGTAAATATTTATTTATTATTGCATTCATTCTGCTTATCATGTTTATATATCACATACACAAACAGAATTTTAATAGCCTTCTCTCTTCATTCTCGTAATTTTCAGTGGATAATAAAACCTCTCTATTTATCCTCTACATCTTATCTTGTTCAAGTGTGTATGACTCTCAGAATCTCTTGGGAAAAGGGCAATATTTATTAACTATCCAATTAAATGTATTTATTATATAGTTTCTGTTAGTGACATGGTAGTAAAGACTCTGTCAGCATTTCCCTTACAAACCCTACTTTCAGATGTTTATGACTGTAAAATTTGCCTCTTCCACTACAACGTACCAACTTGAGGAGAAATGTTCTATAAAGATCTACTTTCAGCTGTCCAACACATATTACTTAAATGTGGAACCAAATTTTTCATTAATGCACTATGACATTCATAATATATCAGATTTTTAGTTAAAATGAGGTGGCCATAACCATATGTAGGTTAACACTTCAGCCACCTGCTCAGAACCTCTGAACTTCAGCTTCTGTGAGGATTCTCATGGGAGCTGTGTGACACAAACAAAAAAATCTGTATTTAACAACCAAAACAATACAGCTCAAAGTATGTAGAACTGTTCCTTTTCCAAAACAGCTCTTTGAAAGAGACTGCAGATCAAAAGCACTATGTTTAAATAGTACAACTTATATGATCACTTCTGTCTCTTGGTTAAGCTGTTCATTTATACCTGTTGGCACTGCAAATGTATGTAGTCATTACTGTTCCACCTTGGCTTAGTCTCTCTCACTACCACATCCATCAGCCAAATTAAAAAGATAAGTAAGCTGCCTATGTAATAAGTGAAAAGAAAGTCTGAATTGTGATACCAGTCATTGGTTTCAGGAGCATCCATAGTTGGGAATATGTCTGCCTCAATTGTAACATCAGTTGTTCTGTATTATCCAGGTACAAATGTAGATCAGACTCCTAATTCTTACTCTTTTATACGTGCAGATAATAGTCTAAGGTAAGAAATTAAATGTGGTTGTTATAAACTGCACTGTATATGAATAAAAGGACTCAGCCATACTTAGGGACCTGCACCTTTACACTAAATTTTTACATTGCATATAAAAACTTTGTGAAATGGAATATAATATAATCCATATAATCACAGAGAAAAATACTTCCTACATGTATCCCTAGTAACACAGCAATCACCAAAGCTCTTAAAAATGCCCAAGTTACACTATTTTTCCTAGCTTAATTTTGTCTGAAGCCCACACATTTAAACTGAATTCCCTGAATTAATTTTCTTCTAAAATTTGACCCATTTGTATTTTGCTCCTCCCTTCATATTGGGCCAAAAATGGGGCTATGCAGCTGCAAGCTCCCAGCAAAAGATCCAAGTAGGTGGTCTGTGGAGTATCTATACTGGCCTGCAGAGGCACATGTTCTTTCCAAATGTATCAAACTTAAATTGATTCTCATTCCTCAAAAAACCTGGTCCCAGAAAATCTAGCCTGACCTTTGAGAAGAGATATTGAGCAGTTCCTGGTTAGGAAGACTTCCTTTGGCAGCGCCTACTAAGAGAGCTCATGGTGCACTGGAGCAGGGCAGTTTACAAACACGTTGTGTGAGATGCAGTTTGGCTGCAGATCATGATCCAAGAATGGGTTTTGCTGGAGCTCTGAGAAGAATCACAATTTTAGCACAATGTGTTTCACCTATAACTACCTGTTCCCTGCCTCTGTCCATACTTTCTTTTCTTTCTGTCAAGGAGAGAAATTTCCTAAGGGGAAAATACCTCCCTCAGGGTGGACTATGTCATAAATATATCTCAGAACATAACTACATATGCATATATAAAGAGATGCTGGCCTTAAAAAAACAGAGCAGAACAACCTCAAAATTTAAGAGTACTTCAGCACAGCTGCCCTTTTGTCTCATCCCTTCTAATTACTTTTTTTCCATTCTGCTAAAGTAGTACACAAACACTCTGCTGAGCCAGCACAGAGATTGAGGAAAATCAGAGGCCAGAAGCAATCTGGATAACTCGAAGTGTGCTGCTTCTGTACCATAGTCTAACCTAGATCACCTTAGAGGCACCATGTTAGCAGCTTGAGGCTGTACTATAATCTGCTAAACTGTCATCGCACTGCATACTCCAACGTTTCTCTCGCTGGGCTCTTTCTGTCCTTGGTACCATCTGGCTTGCAAAGGCACCCTCAGAAGTCCTCATTCTATACTGACTCTTGTGGAAAGACCTTCTTCCCAAAGAAATGGCAATTTTAGGAACTCATAAGATCATTCTAGAGCAGCCTCAGAGTTTCACCTTGAACTATTAGCATCAGCTCTCAGATTTTGGTGATATTTTTGTTTGACCCACAGTGGCTTGAATCAAATAATTAACTATTGCACCTCAGCTTATTTTAAAACAGACCTAATTCCCCTCCCTCAGAGGGAAAGGAAGTTTAGAAATGTGAACTCTGCCTTTTCAAAAAGCAGAAGGCAAATAAAAAGAATTTCACATGTATTTCTAAGTCTCATAAATTTTGTGTCAAACTCCTGATTTTTGCCAATGCTTGGACTTGGCAATACTATCTAGCCTAGTAATTTTACAGTTATGGCGGCATCACAGTGCAGCTGAGATAAGGAGAGATTAGCATGCCCTCTGATTTGCCAGCGTAACTGCACGTGTAGCTGCCTTCTAATTCCTCTCCTGTCAAAATGATAGGGAGTAGGGCTTTTGAAACACAGCTGATTTTGACTAATGTAGGTTAGGGAGGAATACACAAAAAAGCAGCAGTAACTTCCATTGCAGGAGTTATGGCAAACAGATGGAGGAAAGGCAGAGGTGGTCATCTCTTCGGCCAGCTCAGCTATGTTCACACCAAGATGCTAAAGACCACCAATTTCATTTAAGACAAGGAACACTAGGAGAATAAAAAGAATGACTTGAATATCAGGCCAGGTAGCTGTGTCATAGATGACTTCTTACATAACAAATTTTGTCATAACTGGAGACAAGAATTTAAAAATTTTATGCAGTTATTTTTACTTTTAATTATTAATGTTATATTACAGCATTAAGGAACCACTGTTGCAGTTACAGACAAACATCTTTAAAAGTATTTTTATGCTTTCAGCTGTCACAAACAACGCAAAGATTGTTCTAGAAGGTATGCCCACTCAAATTCTTTTTCCAGACACTAAGCATAGTTAATATTAATTCAACATTAAAGATAGATTTCAAAATGGGATTCTCTGTTTTGACTTAAAAAGGAATTTGTAAACACATATGTCTGCAAAACTGATCTTATAAATGTAAATCACAAGCAAAAATTTTCACCCAAATTTTCAAACTATTTTCACCCAAATTTTCTACAAGGATAGATGCACATATCACCTGGCAGCAAAAACAAGCATAGCCAAGAGTCATCTATAAATCTGTTTTTTTTCAATATACCTGGCTTTTCCAGTATCCTTATTATTGCGTGACTAACAAGTCCAGCTCTGATTTGAAGCACAAAACCAATGGTCCAGAAAAAGCTTTTTGTCGTTTATGGAATTTTGCACAAGCATGACCATGGTCAGAATCCCAGTTTTCTGTTATAGATATAAACATTGTCCTTTTGGAGCTTAAAGACAAGGAGAGAGGGAGGAAACTAAAACCAGAAAATAGTAATTCCATATTAAAAATTCATTAAAAAATACTGCTGTGAAAGACTATAACTGTAGATGTAGTCAGAGTAAATTGATTTACTGTATTAACTTCCTAATGAGAGATACTTTCATCATGGATTTTTATACAGACCAGAAGCAGGCTGGTCTGCAGCTGCTTGCCCAGCCCTCTGGAAAACACGTTTTCCATGGAATCTGCCACCTTGAACCGCTTTATTCCAAAAAAAAAATCCAAAGGATTTGTTATATCAGGTCTTTTAAAACAGTTTTTGCCAAAAGTGTTAATGTGTCATTAAAGCTGCCAAGCTGTACATAGAATACAGAGACTCTTGCTGGAGTTTATAGAATCTGACATAAGAATGTTAAAGAAAACAGAGCACATATATGAAGAATGACAGCTGATTATTTATTTTTACATATTTTTAAAAGTATCAATAAATCTATCTGAAACTTCACAGGCTTGAGATGTCGTAAGAGTAGCAAACCACAGACTATAATTTAGTTTCATTTGCCATCTACACAGTTTCCTCCCAGGCCTCAAAGAAATTTAAACAGAACATATGCCCAAAACGAACTTTTAATAATCAACCAAATAATCAACCAGCTTTCTGAAAGGCCTAAAAAGGTGTTATCAAAAGAAAATTGTAAAGTAATATTCACCTCATCAATCACCTAGAACTATTTAAACCTCATTTCTAGCTTAATTCAGCAGTATAATTTAAAGAATAATATGTTTGATCCACCCTAGAACTTATGCTCCTGCAGTTTGCTGCTGAGGATGCAAATCCTGCCTCGATCCACAGCCTGTGACATTCATAAAGTTCAGAGACCACCTAAACACACAATTAGAGGTGAGGCTGGCGATTTACGGTAAGATATCACACAAAGCTAGTTACAGAATATTGCCAAAGTTTAGTCATTTGGGTTGAAATATTCTTTGTTGCCATCTGCTTCACAAAGCAAATTATTTGGGAGAGGGGGCTTTCTTTGGTAAATGCTGCATCTTCTGGTACCACAGTGGAAATTCTTCTACATTTGACTAAGCCTTTAATACAACTACATTTTGTACATGCTCAACAATGACCTATTCAGAGTTCAGCAGCTCCCTAAATATTTTGGTCAGAGAACCTCTACAGACCATTTCAACCCTGGGGTCAAGCTTGTCTTTACAGGTAACTGCAAGAAACAATTATGAGCACAAAGATTACTGATGGGGACTTGCATCTCCCTTTTTCTTGCTCTAGCCAGATCCCCGGAATCCAGGCCAGCTACCTCTGAGGACTGGCTAAAAATGTGTCCAAGGTCAGGACCACTAGTGTAGAGGAAGGGGGAAGGCTGCTGCAGAGACCAGCCCTCACCTACAGTGCTCTCCGTTCCAGCAGCAGCAAGCGTGACTGTCCCGAGTTCTCCTCTCAGCTCTACCTCTTACTGTTACTCCTCCCGACAAAGGAAAAAGCCCAGCTGGGACTGTAGTTCCTTATCCCTTTAAATTTTGCCTACAGAATTGAAAATCTTTGAAGTGGCTCTGAACACAAAGCTGGCTCCGGGTCTCTCCCTCCTGTGTTCTCAATGGACTGTATGCCTTGCAGCCTGCAGGACAATTCAAATACAGTCGATTCAAATACAGATTGAACAAATGCTAAACCTACTGGAAGAGCAAGAGAGAGTCTACGAAAGAACCCAGCATTAGATAAAAATTGAGACTGGAGGCTGCTAGGGAGGGAGAAGAACACAAGGAATAAGTTCAAAGTAAATAAAGCCTAGGGTCTTTCCCTGAGACATTTTGAAGCCATTCCTCACCTCCTAGTAATAACTTGTGCTCGGAATGCCAAGGGAAACTAGGAGGTGGATTTCTGCTACAAGGATGTTCTGGAGATCCCAGGATGCAGCTGAAAGTACCTTAGCCAAGTCCTATGCTCTGTACAGGCAGGAATAACTAGAGGATCTGGACACACACAAAGGGCTTAATTTCATTAAAAAAACCCCTGCTAGTATTTCCCATGCCATCAAACCGGTGCTTTAGGCATCTCATCCCAAAACTGAAATATAAAAAACTGCCTGCTCATCTGCTGCCTGAATTCACCAGAGACCTTTCCAATCACCTTAGCTTCCCTCAGTGCATTGAGTTCTTAGTTTTCAAATGCCAAAATTACTCCAATCTGCATGGCTCAGTGCCTGCCTTCAACTGGAATCCACAAGTAAGCTACACCCTGCAGAAATCTTCTAATAGGCTTGACCTAGCACGTTGGCCGGGCAATGTAAGAGTATATTTTCTGATAATCTTTTATCCACTATTTAAACTGAGAATATAATCTCTGGGGTCTCCGATACATCGTAGTATAGCTCAACTCAGAGAAAAAAAATCCATGAAAAAATAAATATATTGAAAAGAAAATCTGTATTAATTAGTGACACGCTAGAAAGAAAAGATTTCCTCTTCCTTACTAAAAAGTTGCTATATACTATATTACCTTAGAGCCTGACATTTAAATATAGTTGTTTTCTTTGTTTCCAATAACATCTCAGCCACAATTACTTAATAAATTATAAATCACAATGTAGTTTTTATGTAAATCCATTTTTGTGTTCAAGCACAGGATTACTGTTTGTGTATGCAAATGAACAAAGGATATGTTCAAAGAGGTCGTGGTTCAAATCATTGCAAACTTTAAAACGCTTTACTGTGTTAACGGCTGAGTATGACACTGTTCTCTTCTATTTTTTTCCCCCTTAACAATTAATAACTTGTTTTAAAAGCACCTGTTGCTAATACCTAATTTCTGTTTAGTGCAGCTTCATAGAAAATATGGGCATGTGTCAGTGTATAGTTCCTGCTTGATGTTGCATATAATTCTTATAATATTCTGAATGGCATGTGCTAATTATTTAGCACAATAGCTCATCTTATGGAGCTGTAAGGCTGTAAAAGAAGGGTGGTAATTACTTAGGATGGGAATGTCTATTTTTTTGTAAAAACCAAAGTGTGGGAGGAAAAAATTTTTTTAAAAAATAAAATAAAATGGGAGAAAAGATTGAGTAACAGCCTAGGAGCAGTGAAAGGGTTAATATTTTGAAGTTTTTTTTATCTGTAAGGCTAGATCTGCAGCTTACAGTGCAGATAGAAATGTGTAGCAGTTACTATGTACTGTACTAAGTGGCCAGCTTCTATTCTACCACTTCCCACATGGCTCATGTGCATAAGTTCTTAACCTACATCTCACTTATAACTTGATCATAAGAAGTCACCTATACAGTTTATGCAGAGAAGATATGTCTTTGATGGGTGTTTAAAGCAGTCTAAAAAAATCCATGCACAGATAAAGCAGTTTAATCTTACATAGGTTCACAGAATAAATATACTCCTGTGCATATGCTAGGGCTAGATTAAAAAACCCCAGCAACCTGTATGTGGAATAAACAGAAATAACTAAAAGGATCAATTCTTATAATTTAGAATATGATCTCTTGGTGTCCTGAGTGTCACAACTACTGCAGGCTAAAAGGGAAAAGGAAATACTCAACCTCACTCGGGCAAAGATGAGATCATGACTTGGAGGACTAATTTGGAGATTGAGACAAATTGAATGGAATATGTACAATTTATGGGTCCAATCCTGTCCATGACTACTGGTCCTACTGCTTTAGTTATGAGATCTTGTCAGAAAAACCACAGAGAGAGATTGGATGTGTGAGCGGAATCCAGACAGACTACAAAAAAAAAAAAAAAAAAAAAAAAAAAAAAAAAAAAAAGAAAAAACAAAACAAAAAAAACCACCCCAAAAAATGGAATACAGAAGTTGACATAAAAAACCAGAAAAAACAGAACAGCACAAAGAACACACAGAATGGAAAGACTCTCAGATTATATTCTGAAAAGTCATTAACTATGTGAAAAGAATAATGAATAAAATAATTTGAATATTTATTTAAATCTAGATATAAACACTCTCCAGATCTCTCTCACAGTAGTCATGCAATCAAGATTTATTAGCTCAGACTTTAAGGGACAATGAATCTTTAGCTTCTATATTCTACAATTCACTGAGATACAATTTAAAACACACACTTTCCAAAATCCTTGCAGCAGAAAGCAGATTAGAAGGCTTCCATTTATCCAGTTGAAGTACAAACAAGGCCATGAAAATCACATCACCAGTCAGAACTAAGCTAGATATTTCACATTTCTGTGTATTAGGGATTAGTTGTAAATTTCAGGTTAAAAGAAAAGGGTGAGGAGGACTGCTCAGGAAAAGCTGCTTTCATGAATTTCTAAGAATGGAATAAATGTTGAGAAAATTGCAATTTGCTTGTGAATATTTGTTTAAAAGAACTGGTGAAGTCCACTGAATAGATTATACTCCAAGGTGTAATGACAAACCTTAGATGACATTTTAAATATAGATACAGCCCACAGAGAGGCCAGAAAGTCAATACTTAAATTGAAAAAGGGTAAACTAATATTACCTTAAACTGCTCTAGATCATCTTTGAGGCAGGACTCGGCATAGAAAGATCCAGTTTAAGCTGAAATTTTATGGGACATTTGTGAATAGCTGATACAGAGTTCACAACTAACTGTATGCCAAGCATTTATCTACAGTGGGCTTCCTGCTTCCACTGATGATGTGATCATTAAATTGCCACTGACTTCTAACAGAACCAAATCAAATACTATAATTATACACTTTGTGCTATCTGTACTGTACTGTATTATTATCTATAATTGATTATTCAACTCAGTAGCTATTGTTCTTTAAAATGCTTTTGACACATTGTAGAAAAAGTGCTATATAAAACAAAGTTGATGAGCACGGAGATTTCGGACATTCTACCGCATGTAATGACGAAGCTGGTGCAAAGCAGACTAGTTCCACTTACACAAAGTCACATCCAAATTTTTTGAGTCTGTGTTCCACACTGATAGCCTGCAGCTGAAAAACAGACCTCACTATTCTGGATACTGTGCAAATGTAGTAACAGAAAAAAAACCTACTGCTAAAATCTTTTCTACGTAGACATGAAAAGCATTTAGCATGGGGGAAGAAAGGCAGAAAAAGTGTAGAGCAGGGAGTTACTTGCCAAAGAGGTACAGCATCTTCAGTTACAGAAGTACAGCCTAGCTCAAGTGTCTGGAATCCCCGTCTCAAGCCACAGTTACAGCACTATTTCAATTGAGTGTGAATCCACAGAGTCACAGACCAGGAAGGTCTGGCTAATCTTGTTCGCGTGCTCCTGCCTCCCCTGTTGGGACAACCTGCTTGTGGTCATGTGGCCATGTAGTGGACTGGACCAAATAACAGATCTGGATGTAAACTACTGATTTTCTTTAGTTTTCAATTTTTGTCCTCACCCCTTAAAACATACAAAAAAAAAAAAAAAAAAAAAAAAAAACATTTTCAGGTTTTTAAAAAAAAAAAAAAAAAAAAAAAAAAAAAAAAAGACATTTTCAGGCTTTTAAACAAAACAAACAAACAAAAAAAAACACAACAAAAAAAAGGACTCTAAATATCCAGTAGTGAAGCACTCAGATTATATTCTTAAAAAAGGAAAACTCTGTGGCCCTTAGATACCTATATATCAACCTGTTTTGCTAAGCACAGAAAATTGTTTTTATATTCTCCTTTTTTATATGCCAGTAAGATAAATAAGGGTTGGGTTTTCAAGCCATCTAAAACTAGTAGGCTTAGTTCCAAGTAGCCTCAGTATTTACAAGAATGCCAAAGTAATGTCTACATTATTTTCAGATTAAGAAAAGAACCTTGAGAAAAAAATTATTGTTGGAGTGTAACAAGTTTCCTAATCACAAAAATATTTATTTTTGTGTCTTCAGAACACATACTATTGCTTCCCATAATTAACAAATGAGATTAAATGTTAACCAGTTTAAATATGTCAAAATATTTTAATAAGGGGGGCAGATGTTCTGTTTTGTTAAGTATCACTATTTACTTTATGAGGTAATAATAACCTTACCTTTCCTCTGCAATAGTTAATAGTAAATGGTTAGAGCTTGCCAAAGAGCAAATAAATCATTACACTAAATACAGGTTGTCAGGCTAGTTTAGTACCTTGTACACTCCATTTTGCTTAGATAAATGGCTTAGAATGGGATTTACCGTCTATGCTATTTTCTAGAAAGATTCTGGCTTTCCTATTGTGTGTAGTTTCATATCAGATGTTAAGAAAGGTACTATATCAATATGTAGATTTTACACTGACAGGCTTACTTGTTTGGGTTGACTTCATAAATGTACAAATGTAAGACAAGTTGCAGACCTCCCAAGAATGTCATTAAAGAAAGTACTTCTATAGAAAGATTGTGCCTTTGGTAAATAAATAAATACACCAGTGCAAAACTCAAGCAAGTTGAATAGTATAAAATCAAAGATCTGAAACATTCCTTAGAGTTCTCTTTGATTTAACCATATTAATACCTTTGATATTCACTCTCCTTCAAATTTGCAATTGTTCAGCTCCAATAAAGTTCACAGCCAGGTTTTAAAACTATTGCTGAACACAGTAAGTGTACATTAGATGTCGTGCTTTTCTGAGTACCTGAGACATTTTCAAGGCTAAGCACAAGAGGATCTGGCCAACAGGAGACCCTCGCTCCTGAGAAGGCTCCCGTTGGGCTATCACACAATCTAAGCCCCATTAAAATCCACCTGTAAGCTAGGAGCTTATTTTTTTATGATTACAAAGATATTGGCTGCTTTTTGCACAAATAGACAAATTTGAAATTTTGTACAAAACAGTATTTGCACAGAAGTATATTTATTCTAGATTCACTATTTCATTTTTTCCACTTTAAGAGTCCTGCCATCCAACCACAGAAAAGCAATAATTTGGAAAATTATGCAAGTCTAACAACTAATAATGGCTGAAGTAAAGAGATCACAAGTTCCATTGGCTGACATTTGTATAAACTATTTGCAGAAAACTTGAGAAAAGCAACTCCGGTCATGGAAAGAAGGATGAGGTTGTGAGTGATCTGTGAACAAGGAAAAGGTCCAATAAATTGGCTCACTTATTCACACTGAATTATTCAAACAGCTTGACTCAACACTAGACATACTCCTTATTCCTTTTAAAGGATTAAAATATTCATGGTTTCTTCTGTCAAATGCCATTATCGCTCTGTAATGTCAGGAGCAATGGTTATCTTCCCAAGGGCTGTAGGAGACTTGGATGTGGGTCATCAGCTCCAGTTCTGGAAGCTGCCTGGCAATCACTGCTTCTACCAATGATCTCAGCCTCATCTCTGTGTGTCCCACATCGCACTAGTCCTTGCAAAGGCAAGTTGAAATGCTATCGCCATCTTTACTGCTCATGTTCTAGTGCCACATGGGCACTTTAGTGCTGCCTGAGAGCACCGTGTAGTGAAAGCTCAGAAAGAAGAGCATCTCCTTTCTATCACAGTTGTGACAAGGTCACCTTAGACAATATCCTTAACTCAATAAAAGGAGAAATTCCATTCACCAGCTCAAGAATGAACCTCCCTTTGCCCCTTCCCACAGCCAGGCACACAAAGTGAAACAGGAGCAAGTGAAGACATGGAAGGGGATGTAGAGTCCTAAGTATTTTATGTCAGAGAAACACACTACAACGGGTTATACAGAAGCCACCAACTTCCTTAAAGCAGCCATTAGCACCTCTCCTCAAAATAAAAACGTAGGGGACAAAGAACTACTATTCAGCACATCAGCTCCCAAATTTACTTAGAAGGCAAGTGTTCTTTAACTGTATCAACATTCCAGTCTACTTCAATTCAAGTTTTGCAAGATGGACACACTACAAATTCTTTAAGAATTCTCTGTATTGGGTAAATTCCTCTTTAAGACAATCCAACCTGTTCAGTTTTTCAGTAGATTTTTTTTCCACTTTCTTTTAAAGACATCTTAATTAGTCTAATCCTGACTGGTCTCTTTCCAATGTTCCTGTTGGCACAGTAGGATTTCAATTAACATTCTGCTTTAGCGCTGCAAATGCCCTTGCTCAGATTTTTTTTTTTTTTTAAATGTGCTATTTTGGATGCCATCTCTCTTCTCTTTTCTTCCTCAAAAATTGTTCAGCTTCTAAAAGGTTTTGGAAGCAGAGGTTGTTCTGCCAATTTGTGCTTTCTGAGCTTATCAAGAGATAGCGCATCATTATTATTTTTTTTTTCCACTTGAGGGTTATATTCCTTGTCTGCTCTGACCACATCACTCATCCCCCTTTCAATCCCTCCTGGTTTCACAACAGCAAGTTCATGCTTCTTGTCCTCAGCTTCAAGGCTCTTCAGAACTCCACCCTTCTTTATTTGTCTGTTCTTGTCTCTAATTGCATTTCTCTTTCTCTTTCACACACACATACACACTTTCTTCTAATCCACCAACAATAACAATCTTCTCTGCTGTTTGTCAGCTTCTCTCACACACAGCTCCACCCTACCCCTCACACATGGAGTGCCCTCCCTGAACCGAGCTGTCAGGCGATTGTCCTCGCTTCTTTGAAATCTATCCTCAAAAATCCACCTCTGCTGCAACGTCTAAAAGAAATCAGCTAATTAATGATAGTTATGTTGAGGGGCAGATGGAATAGCTGACATTTACTTTACAACAATAATGAAAAAAAAACCCAAACCCCCTTTTGTGCGAGTCTAAGTATCTTAATCTATGCTAGACTGCTCTTCCAAAGGAACAGCAATATGGATGGAGCAGTGACTAGATCCTGCAGGCTGTGCATATCATCCCTGACTGATTTTAGGGAAACTCTCTTGTTTCCTACTCTTCAACTGTTTTCCATGTTTAAACTATAAACTCTGCAGGATAGCATCTGTGGATATGTCTAGTCTGCATACCATGTTGTAACTGATAAACTTTAAGTGAAATAGGAGAGGATAGTCACAGTAGCATGGAGCTAATTTACCCAGAATGTATTCTGCATTATGCAATATGTGTCCACAGTAATTAACACAATGACAAAATTACCTTAATTGAATTATCTTGGAAGTGCATACTATAAACAAAAATAACAATACTGAGATAAGTACCTTGCTACTTCTATAATACCATGTAATAAAAATATAATATAATATAACCGGACTTAACCTGCAAAAAGTCAACTGTTCAAATGTGGGCTCGACTTCAAAGACAGTGCTACACAAACGTATCCACTTATGTCCACTGTACATACAGTTGCTCACAGGCAAACAAAATCCTACTGTGGATCTCAATCTGTAAATCTCAGTTCCAATCCAGACTTCTGTAAAATTCTGCTACTTTAATACAACTGGAAACCTCATCTGTTAGGCTAGAAAGCAGAGAGTGACACATCTGTTGCTAACCACTCCTTTGCATTGCTCTTGGCTACAGAAATTGGCACACCTTAACCACATGAGCCCAATAAACCAATCAGACTTTTCTGTGCTTACTCATCTTCTCTGGAAAACTAGCTTACGTTCTTGGTACATCAGCTTTCAATCACTAAAAAGAGTGTAAAATATCTACTAGTTGACAAATTTGTTGCAAAACTTAAATATTTAGAGAACGACAGATGAAGAACAGTGGTAAACCAGGATTACTGCCACAGTAAAACTGCTTCAAACTGGAACAGTTAGTCCAGATAGTAATCTGCAGCAGGTGGATGAAAGTTTTAAGCTGTTCCAAAAGATGTGGCGAAGTAGGAAGTGACTAATCTGAAAAGGTTTGTTCCACTCCCTTTATAGTGGCTGAACAGTGCTTACTCTTTGTGACTTCATATTATACTCCCCTGCTTCCAAGGTCAACTAGAAAACTTGAAAACAAATAATAAAATGCAAAACAAAACCAACACAAAACTGAGAAACTACTGCAACATTCCTCCTGTGTTAAATTGGAGTACACTTTCCACTCCACAGTCTTATCTGAAAATAATCCAGATCACCCTCCCCATTGGCAATGAGCACTACTATGAATTTCCAAGATTTCACAAGAGATCAGGTGCAACCATATAGAGACCTGACAACATCACCACTTGAGGGGCCCAAATGATCATCCTGTCCCATTTCCACACAGTATGACCAAATTATAACCATTCCGAGGTGACCATTTCATGGTTGCATGAAGAGTTTCCATTCCAAGGCAGCCGCAGTGAGAATGAACACACAACCCGGTGTCACCCTATTTAACACCTTCTCATTTAACACCTTCTCATGAGTCTTCATTCTAAGGAGCCTCACCCATGGGTTCTGAGATGAAAGGGAGCACTGCAGAAGACACCCAAGCAAGTCTGCCAGGGATGAGGAAGCTAATTGAAAGAGAGATTGCTCTCTACAATGATCAAGTGAACGTAATTTGGGCCAAACAGTTCAGATTGTGCAATATGTCAAAGTCACAATTAATTTAGCATCATCATCCTGTAATGTTACTGGGTTATTAGTTCTATCTATCAGAGAAATTTAAATGTTCTATTTCTTCAGCTTCAGAAAGCAACATATGAAATGAGGTGTTTACCCACTTTATATTTTGAGCATGCAAACCTATACATGCCTTTTTTTTATCTTTCTTTTTTTTTAATTAAATTGATAGTTCTAGCAGGTAGGGGAGTAAAACGTAGTTGGTAATGGTAAGGAAAAGAAGCGTGTGGGATCTTCTTTTGAGTATAATTCTTCAGTACATTAAATGAGATGAACAAAAGAGAAATTAAACATAATACTGTGCCATGGTACTGTGACATAAGTGTCAACTTAGAATTTCAAATACAATTATAAGAGTCTTCTAATAATTATATAGGTGGCAAACAAGGCTTTAGGGCAAACATATGTGGCAAAAATTACTAATGGCATTCTACAGAAAATCAGCTAAGTCTGACCTCTCCTATGCATCATATTGTGGTAAGGTCAACTTGGTGGAAAGGTTAAGAGCAGTTAATGTTAAACACTGACCCATCCCTCCCCAGTCTTTTCCATATTCATAAGAAACTATCATCCATATTCATGCAACAAGATAAGTACCTTCAACATACAGAGGTTAAAAAAAAAAAAAAAAAAGATTTTACTTCTTTACAGTCTTATTCAGTGCCATGACACTAATTCCCAGAGCATGGATCAGGACATAAATTAGCGTGTCTGTAAGGCTGGGCAGGATGGGTGAGCAGAAAACATAGAGCAGCATCTGGGTGACACTTAAATATTGAAAACATGCATTCTGTAATCCTGGAATTGTAACAAGACACAAAACCACAACTCTTGTACATGGGTAGAGCACAATTATTTCAGGATGCATGCAAGAGTCTGCCTTACACAGATCCTGCATGCCTGTAAACACATGGATATCTAGAACCTGAATTTCTCCCCTCACAGGTAAGTGGCATTTGAGGTCCAAGGCTACTTTATCAAATCCTAAGCCAGTATCCTCAAACAACAACAATACCAAAAAAGGGACAGACATCCCATTGCCACTGCAAGAGTGGGGCAACTGGTACTTACTTTTCTTTTTTTTAGTGGAGAATTGTCTAATAAAATCGTGATGTGTTACGTACCTCTTCTTTTGCTGTTTGCTATTCTTTCGGTGCGCAGCACTGAATGCACTTGGGAAGGAACAGGGCTCAGAAACACCTGCTCCTTCTGCAGGACTTACCCCCCACATTTCTTGTTCTGCCTTTCCTGTGAAGTAACTTTCCAAACTTGAATACCCTTTCAGTTTCTCTCCTCTATGCCTTCACTTCTATCTCTTAATAAATAAGTAAATAAATAAATAAATAAAATCATTTAATATTAACATTATATTGAGTTGAGATTCCTTTGCTAGAAGTCGTTTCATTTTGTTTTAAACCAAAATGTGAGAATCTGAGTTGACATTAAAGCAGTCACCCCACCCCTTTTTGCAGGTGAAAACCATATCCAATTAACCAGTCTTCCCTCCAAACAGAACTTCTTTCCCTGCATACTAAAACAGAGAATAATGAACTTCATGAGAAGAATATTTTTATACAGTAAATGCCAGCTTCACTCCTTGCCCAATTTTTTCCAGGATAAAGTTACCATCTTTCTTTCTATTCCTACAGAAGCATCAACTCTTTTACTGCATTTCAGTAGGAAAAATGGCTCTGTTTTTCTTGCCCCTCCACTCATCATTATTAACATAATAGTGGCAAGACAGTAAGGGAGGCTAGATGGCTAAATTAACAGCCTTCTATTGTTATTATTGGGTATAGATTTATACAGCATTTTTGCAGGCACCAATTTACTGATTTTGAAATACAGACTGTATCTTCCAGGGTTTACTCCCAGAAGCCCAAGTACCAGTGCTGGGTCTTTGCTGAGGCAAAGGTCTGGAAACTTGCATGTATCCAGAGCATGGGGAGCTACCTCAACCTCAAGTGAGTAAAATAAATAAATAAATAAAAGAGAGAGGGAGAGGGTGAGAGAGGACTGCAGGTAGCACTGGAGGCCTGACAGGCTCTCTGCACCACAACATGGCAGCTGGGCACAGCCAGCCAGCTCCCAGCAGATTACCAAGGCCCCTGAGGAGCAGAGGTGCTGGGGGACCCTCTCCCTCTGAACGTGAACAAGCTCCTAAAAAAAAAAAACCACAACAATTTGCTCTTTGGGAGGGAATAGAGTTTGCCCGCAAATTCCAATTGAGCCCCATGGGTTTTCCAGGCAGTTTGTGGACAAAGGGGCCATGCCTCCTGCCCCATGGCACAACATGGCGAGCTGGGGCATGTGTCCTGACTTCCCTCCTGCTCAGGAGCCAGCCCCATGGGCAGCCGGAAGACATGGAGCGACTTGCGGTGCTGACAGGGGCAGAGGGGCCCACCGCCATCGCTGCCACCCGCACCTGGTGCCCCACAGCTGTGAGGAGACAGCCATGGCCAGGGCTGGGCTTCAGAGGACATTATGGGGAGAGGGTGGCTGGGCACCTGGCAGCAGGAAGTCGGGTCTCTGAAGATTAATTGTCTCTGAAGATTAAAAGGTTTCAATAAAATTTCCACTCTTGTTTGTAACATACAACTAGGCTGTAGGGCCTTCTCTAATTCCTAATCATCGGTGTTACAATAATACCAAGCCAGCCTTTGCCACCATCATAGCAGCCTTTCATTTCCTTACCTTATACTCCTTCCTCTTTTGAAGGGTAGGGCGGTTTTCCCCTTTTACATTTACTTCAAAGATAGCGAAGCTGTGTCTCTATTAATCGACTTCTGTTCCTAAGGTGCTTAGACGATCCCATGTTCCCTCTCCAAAACTGTAATGTCTAAGGACTTGGGTGTCTTCAATGTGTTTTATCTTTGCAACACCTTTCTGGAGCGAGGACACCGTCTTGTTCCGGCCGGGTGGGAGCCCAGGTCTCTCAACCCCAGGGAAGTCTCTTGCCCAACCTGCCCCCTCACAGCCCCCATCCCAGCCCAACCACTCTGACCTCAGGGCAGGAGAATTTCTTCCCAGCTTCAAACTTGGAGGTTTTGCACCTGAAACACATGTGATTCCCCAGTACGCTGCAGACCGGGGCCTGTGGGCACGCACTGACAGGCAAAACTCAACAAGCAACTAAAGCCCAAAAGAGTCCTGGAGCTCCCAACTCACATTATGACTTTCACACTTTTCTCATCTTACTCCTATAAAAGACAGGTAAAACAGAGAAAAAGATTCATATGTGTTATTATGTAGTGCATTTGCTAATACACCGCTTTATTTTGCATGAGCTGCTGAGGAATTTTATAAAAAACACTGAGAAAGTTTATAAATATGTAAGTAAATACTTCCTTCCCTTGAGAAACATTTTTTGTCACTAACTGCTGCAAAGGGAGTTTATTATTGATGAAATCAACTGTCCTAGATGTCCTAATTTAGTAGGCACACAGAGAAGAAATCCTATTTCTGAATTGTTATACAAAGGAAATTATCAGTCTTTTAAAACTTCATAGATTTCTTTCGATGGGGGAGAAACCGGGCAGAAGTAAGCAGTGCCAAAAAAAAATAAAAATCTCTACATAATTTTATTTAATCTTTGATTCTATACCAAGATTTTTTTGCGTGTTTGTTAGAGCTAAAGCTGCAATATGAAGCAGATCACTGATAGCAGAATTAGCTGATGATACCACAACTAGGAACTCTAGAAAATAATTTGGAAAGAAATGTGGCTTTTAAAATCCAGGGACTCTTCTTAATCAAATAGTTATCTGAGAACTTATTACCCAGAGTTATCCTTAGACAGCATAAATTAAGTAAGAGCAATGGTGAAGGCCCTCCATAATAACAGACTACCTAGCATGACAATTTAGGTTACTTTTCTGTATGTCACATTGGAATGCCATGTAGAGATATCTAAGACAGTTGGTCACTGGCAGCAATACAATCATGTTACACTGTGTTATCCTATGGAGACTGATTTTTTTAGCAGGACTTAATCACCCCATGCAAAGCACCATGCTGTCCCAAATCACTTATGTGCAGCTCCTGTGTGGTTGTATCCTTGATACACTAACTGTCCAGATTCATGATGGCTTCTAAAAGTTACTATAGATTGCTAAAACTGAAATATACTTCATATGCAAATTTTTTAGCTCTACCTCACCTGAATAGAGTATTTGACTCTGACTCTTCTGACTCCACACATCTTGCAGCCTCCTTTCTGGACAGATTGAATAGTCACATAACAGCAATGTTGGTGAACAGAAGGCTTGCTTGTGCAGTAAGGGGAATGTACCTGCAAAGAAATATCACAAAACATAACAGGAATATTATACACAGCAGAGGAGAATGGCAGGTCTCCAGGCTGGGTCGTAGAACATCTGCCCATTTCACAAATCTGAATTTGTTGATTAGAAGTCCTTCAACAAACATTGTATAGTTTAAATGTCTTTAAGAGAGGCTGTCTGCAGAATTCCACAAGTCTGTAAGAAACAATCTTGTTTTGTGCTTTCTTGGCAAAAGAATGGGGAAAGTCCCGTCAGCAGCCCGAGCTATGCAGTATGGAAAAGCTAAGTAAACACCCTGAGAGTATAGCAGTGGTTTAGGTTAAAATATATATTACTGCCTTGGATTACATGTTTTTCTGTGTTTATTTTATGTTTCCATTTGTCAACGTATCTATAGCGAATTCTTTGTGGCTTTGGCATATTGCAAGGGAGCAGTTCTTCCTCCCATTAATCTGCCGAATTGCTTCAGTTCTTTCAAAATGAGAATTACAGAGCCTTCTACTCAAGTAAATCAGGCACTTCAGGATTCATGTAGATTTAATACTTCTCGGAGAAGTTTTGCTACATAGGCTCACTTGGCCTAGGATTTGAGGGCCTTCAATAAAGCCTCTTTTGGATAGTATCATGCTAAATAGTCTTTCTTTCTGTTTGTCCCTGAAACTTCCAGTTTTCCACTTCATTCCCAAAGTTCAGTTCAAGACGCAAGGTTATAACTTTCTTTGTTACCTTTTCTCCTGACTTGCCAGTGACTGGGGTGGAGGGTCGGGGGGTGGTACGGAGAGCGGGGCAGCCCTTTTTCTTCTTGCTATGCTGTTCAGCATGGCTGAAGAGAAAGGAAGATTTGGCAATGTGGCCCTTTGCCCATAATAGGGAATTTACTAGCAAATGTAGAACCTGAGCTTGCTGGATATCCCAGTTTCCACAGACAGCATAGTCTACTGACAGAGCGCTCCTGCCAGGAGAGGCGAGGGATTTGGCTTCTGAGTCTGCGAGACCTGAACATCAGCTCTGGAGGCCGCGTGTGCCCTGCTCTCCCTCCACTTCGCCTTTTATTCTGTAACTCTTTAGTCCTGTAAATACCAAAGCTCAGGCTGGTTTTTACCTAAATCTGCTTTGTGCCTTTTTTGGGATTACTTTTTTTAAAAGTCTCTCCACCCCCATCTCTTGTAATCAATAGAATGGAATCAATATTTAAGGGTCAAGACCTGTTCTTTTTCCTGTGGCTAAGCTTTTTCCAGCCTTGCATTTTAAATAAAACCTGTATTCCCAGCCATCTGTAAAAAGGATAGGAGGAAAAAAGCCAGCTGATTAGTGTCTCTCTTTTAGGTCTTAGGGTAATGGCTGCTTTTACCTTTCTAGTTTAATTCAGCACATTTACAAAGCATTAAATCTGTCAGCATGGCATTAACTTCTATCATGTGCATATTAATAGGAATAATAATCAAAACATCGAGTGAGTTTGGGTGTTAAAACTGGTAATATTTTCTTTAAGTGCTAGTACACATTTGGCTTGGAAGGTGCTCAATATTGCAAAGAATTTTTAAACTAAGATTTATCTCCTATCTATAGAGAAGCGTTTTGCGGTAAACCTGCTCATTTGTACCCCAAAGGGCATGACTATGTCATCGTGCTGATGTTTTCATGGAACACATTTGTAAAACACAATTTCTAACTTTTGTCGCCTCCATTAAGAAGAATGTTGATTAAGTGGAATCAGCATGTAAGAAAATATTTAGCAGCTGTTCTCTTATTGCAAAATCGTAAATATATGGAAAAATAATCACACAGATATTTTATGCCAATTAGCAAATACTTCTTTTAATTAAAGCATGTTGAACATTACGGCACCATCTTAATATTACTGAAATTCAAATAAAATGTAGGGATGGTGGAATTAGGGAGAAAACATCTTCATCAATATATTAGAAAGGTTTTGTTAACAAGCCAGCTGAATGGGTACAGAGGGATTCCTGTTTTCTATGATTTTTAAAATTTTCCCTCTATACATTTTACATCATTACCGTGCTTTCATTAAAAAAAGAAAGAAAAAAAAAAAAAAAAAAAAGAGAAGCTGCTTTCCTTTTAAACAGCATAAAGGATGGGAAAAACTACTGCATTACTACAAATTATTTGCAGCTTTGGTGTTGCCAACATATAACAGTTGTAAATCAAGCATATATTTTGAAATATCCTAAATCAATTTTTACAAATCAGCACTCTTAGCAACAGCTTTCAAAGAATAAAGGAATATAGCCATGGGAATTCATATTTATGGCTGAGGATAAGTACAAATTAAATGTATCTATTTCACTTATGTTGCAAAGTACTATTATTCAATGGTCCAAAATATTATCAATTTATCTGTATTCACTTTTTATTAGGAAAGAGGTGCACAGCCATGCAGGTTTCAACGATGGAGATAATATTAATCAGGAAAAGGAATACTCCCTGGTGAGGATGAAGGGAATGCATGCTACCTTCTCAGAGGCTCAGTACTGTATCTTTAGGAAAAGCAGTATACACGCAAGAACACTGTCCTGGAACACACTAAAGAAGTTGACTAGCTTTGTGAACTGCAAAATAAAAGCCGTTGCTGTACCCTCTGCTCATATCTAATCATTTTTGCCTTGCACGCACCACCTACACACCTAACACTTCACTGACAATGCTTTGCCTTTCCCCACTACCCCCAAACACAATGGAAAGTTAATTGAATGTTTTATGCTTTAGCAATATCAAAGAAATGAAAAGAACGTAGGTTTCAACTGTATTTCAACAATAAGTGCATTAATTTTTACCTTTTAACTGACACTTGTACTAATTTCCTTAAATGCTCTTTTTTACTCTTTTTTGATCTGTCTGGCTTTGTCGGGTCTGATGATGAGGGCTTACTTCAAATGCAAAAAGATTAGCTCTCTTTCCTTTAATAGCACAATTATAGCTTGTGTGATGTCTAAATCATGAAAGATATCAGGGACAGACTTCTAAAGTCGCATCAGTTTATTACAAAAGTGGTAGTAATCATTTTAATATCAAAATTACTCTAATTTCCTAGTGGCATTTAGGAATTGTTGGGCACGCACACACATACACACAAAGATTAGTAGCCATTTACTTCTAATTTGACTTAGATAATTGTTATAAATAACACAATGAAATTAAAAGGCTCTGTGTTACATTTTCACCTCTACCCAAGATGTTGTTCAGGCACTAAAAGAATACTGCTACATCAAAGCAAAAACCAGGAGATCCAGTTCAACATTTTTAGATATGCCAGAATCTACATCTCATTTTTGGATTTAGTTCAACATGGGACTTAGCACTAAACACTAAAGAATAAATGTGCCTTCCTTAAAGATATGTAATATGTTTAATCCCATCAATGCTTAGTCTACTTTTAAAATCCTGGATTTAATATACTTTACCACGAGAGGGCAAGATTAAGATACCCTTTCTCATACTGGATCACACCTACCTCCTCAAGTATTACCATTAGTTATATTACGACAGCAAGAAGAGTCCCTATTCAACATGAGGGACTGCAACTGATAACCGGAATGCAAATCTAAAGGGAAAAGGAAGATTTAGCTTACACTCCAAACTGACTTTGATACACACACATTCATGGAATGGTCATTCCTATCAAAATAAAGAGGGATATCAGGTCTCGGTCAAGGTAGCAGCTGTATTCTTCAAGAATATTCCCTAAAAAGGTGATACTTTTCTTACATTAGAGATAAAGATTTACAAACAATAATAATGCCCCCAAAGCATCTACATAATACGTTCTGAACAACCGGGGAAAGCGGAAGACTGTTGCAGTGATCTTTTTCAAATATTTTAGGATGTTGAGGCTGTTAAACAGTAGTTTCAGAGGAGAATTTGATAGTTAAATCCAGGAGTGAAAATACAAATTGCTCTGGGAAGAGTGAGTACTAGCTTTGATAAATTTTAAGTTCATAACAGATAAAGTGGAACAGTTTGACCCATTGTCAGTCTATTTTAAGATGAACATTTGTTAAATTCTAATGAAAAAATGTAGCACTTAAACTTTGGCAGAAGGACAATTAGTTTTTTTTTTTCCCCTGAATTGAATAAAATCGCATGGCACTGATTTTTACTTTAACTACAAGCAATAAATATGAGATGCAACAGACTCTAACAGCTATTGGCCATATCTACATGGATATGTCATACAAGCAAAGTTCACTTCAATTTCAAGCACACAAAATTTATGCCTCCACCATATAGCTTATCATGCATTAAGCTTGTTCATGCAAGAGCCGATTTTCTAGTGTTAAGAACAACTTGCACCTTTTTGACGTGCAGGGCTATAATCAGCCCAGCCAATCAATGCTGTCTGCACCAAGAAGCAAGAAAAAGGCTGAGCAGCTATTATACACCATCAGCTAACTCCTAACCACTTCAGGCAATTCAGCCTGAGAACTTTTAACTCAATTTACATTAAAATATATCCTTCCTGCCTGTTATATGCTACACGCATTAGGATTATTTGTTTGTTTTGCATTTTCAGAGATTGCTAGTGAAGCCGGGTGATTGGGGAAACACACTGTGCCTCCAGCAGGCACTTGAGAAAGTTTATAGGGCAAACAAGCTCCCGGTTTCCCCAGTCACAGTCAGTAGATTTACACGTTACTGTAATGAGAATGAACAATAAGCTGTCATTCATCAGCAGACACTATATGGGTCTGTCCATGGAGAGCAGATTTTGGAAGTGGATAATCTTTGCATTCTTCGGCTCTGCTTTGAATGTGTCGACTTAGAGAGAAATAACAGACAAAGACAGGCAGACCAAAAAGAAACAGCAGAGGTCTGGAAAACCTCTGGAAGCAAAGCTGATAGTTAGTGTCATTTATAAGATTGAGCAAAGTAAGTGAGGAGGGGGTTGTCTGCACAAGTTTCACTTCTGTGACTAACTTTTGCACGAACCCAAGATAATTAGAGGATGCACCAGCTCAGGACTCCTAGCGCTGACACAGCACATAGTGGAATGCATAATGTGAATTCTGTCTTGAATGCTGGCCCACTCTCTTATAAACACAAGGCATAAGCGTCTGGATTCAAGTTCTAAGCTAACTGGACACGGAAATCATAATATGGCACTATTTCAGGCTTGAAAGTGGGCAAGCTGTCCAGGTGGAGCTAGCTACAGTCTTGCTGGCCAAAAGTGCATTTTTCCTCCCCGGTAAGTTTCTTAAAATCACCTAGTGATTACCATCATATATATTCCATTCCAGCACAACAGGGCGAGGGTAGGCAAACGATGGTCTCTTTTTACTAACTGAGGCATGTATGCTTGAGAATGAGATAAAAGTTTTACGTTGTTGCTTATCTGAATGTCATTTTATCTTCTAAATATATTACATTCCCTATTACTTACCACTTAAAAATTATAGAGGAAAAAAGTTTTGCCTTTACACACTTAGCAAAAAATAATAAAAATTAACAAAATATTTTCCTTTCATTTTAAGAATGCATTAGTATAGATGGAAAATACTTTTTTTATCCAACAATAAGATCAAACTTCTTAATTGTCTTATTTAATAAACTTAATAGGCAATGAAGATGAATTTTGTTACAGAATTTCCAGAAGAGAGATTTTAAGGGAGAAGCCAGAGCACAAATGAGTCCCAAGTTGAGAACTTTTGATGGGAGCATAATCGGCTCTTACTAAAATCCTTTGCGCTGATTTATGGTAATTATGATGAAGTATATGGCCAGAAGTCTCTTTTACCTGTAGTACGTCCAGGCTTCGTCCTATATACTTCTGCCATTAGGATCCAGCCTGCTTTTCCCTCTCTTGCCAAGCTTATTGAATTTCTATCTGTCTCCATCATCTACAATTTCCTGCTGAATTAATTTCTCGTAGCCTACTTCTTGAACCTATTCAATCAGATTTCAGTCTGTACTCCACTGAAACCCCTTTTAAAGGTTTTTCTATTCTTCTCCTAGTGAAGTTTCAGGGTGTGAATCTTCTCACATCTCCCTGGGACATCTCAACAGCTTTTCACATAACTGGCCATCCTTTCTCTATGAAATCTTGTGCTCATCAGTTTTTGTTACTCCAAATTCTCCTTCTGTTCTCCTATCTCTCTAAACAAGCCTTCAATGTCTCACTCAGTGCACACTCTCTGTTTCTGTCCACTGCTGTGTGGGGTGACCTCCCACCCCTAACACAGAAGGTAACATATAGCCTTTTGTAACTACCATCTTTTCCACAGTGTAATATATATGAGTAAATAAGTGCTCTGTAGTAGCTATGAAGATAGGAAAAATCAAAGTTATGGTAGATAAAGATTTGATAGATGCTAAAAAAAAAAAAAAGGTGTTAACTATTTGAATGACCAAGTGAAAAAAGGTATGCATAAGGCTAAATTATCCCCCTTCTAAGCTTCATAAATTCACACATGTGCGCTCCAAGGAGGGAGATAATGCAACCCTAATTGTGTCTTGTTGAACTTGGCCATTTAGATGGCTAACCCTTTTTTAACATGGTCCTTTTTTATATTAATAACTGTTCCAAATGATGTCTTTTCCTATTAGAGTGACATTCTGTCAGCAGTTTGGGCCTGATGAAAAAAAAAAAAGAAAAAATGTGAGGCAGTGAGGCAAAGCAGCCTTGGCAAAATGGAGAACATGATATTTGGCAGGATCAATTGTTAATGTGTTTTAAACATCTTCAAAGGCTGTTTTTAATTTCTTTTCAAGTCAGTTGCTAAAAGTAAACCTTTTCTTTCAAGCCCTATTTAGTAAAGGGGCAGAAAAGTCATCTACTGTAAAACATTGCTCTTCCAAAAAGAGGTGTCAGAATGTTTGGTCAGTATGATCTGGCTTTTTAGACATTCCTGGCAGCTTTGCCAAAGGATTGCACTTCTTTGGGATGGCTTACAGGCTCTCTCTGTGTGGCATTCTCTAACAAGTTTGCCATGGGTGAAGAGTCAGTTTTTTTCTTAACTGTGGTAGGCAGTATGGAAATAATGTAGTTCACACAATGGGCCAAATCGTGATCTTCTCACAAATATATATGTATATGTATATATTTTTCATATATATATGACTTACCTTTTCTTTTTTTCAAGTTTCTAGGGCGGTTTTGTCAATTTTGGATCAAAACAGCTCCTACAGCAGATAAAAATAGATGAGACCCAATCACACAGCAATGACACTGCCTTTAGTCAGATTAAATGCAAGAAGAGGAGGTCAATTTTTTTTAATTGCAAGTGGCTAATTCACTGATTGCTAAAAACTATTCATGAATAATTTATATCTCAAATATTAAACTATGTATGGGATGAGTTTCTGGGGAGAGTAAGGAACCATAAACCTGCAACTCTTCCTCTCTATACAGCCTGTGCTAAGCTTTGACCTGTGTAACATCTATTTCTCGGTTCTTTTAATGACTGATCTTAAAGCATGTAAATAGTTAGGTGATTTATGAAAAAGAAAAGTTTTTAGCAATTTTAAGAAATCACAATATACAAAACCAAATACAAAGAAAATAAAAATCTGATAGGACAAAATTGGAGCCTGCCATTTATCATTGCTTCAGTTACAGACTGATGACTTTGCCTCTCCAATCTGGCCTACTTGCAACTTTTTTATTTTATGTTTTTTTAAAATGACCATAATGTAACATATATGCACACATAATGTATATATATACACACGTACAGGAAAACATATGTACACAGGTGTATATTTGCTCCTTAATATTTATAATTGTCTGGGGCTTCAGGGAGGACACGACCCAGTCTGAAACAAGCCATGACAACAGGAAAAGACAGAGAACCCAAAGGTCTGGGAGATGGACTTCATAAAGAGATTCTTCATCATAACAATGAAGTATAAGCACAATGCTCAATTCCATATTTTTTTTTTTTGGCCAAGCACATCACAAACATTTTCATCCCTTACCACATGCCTGGAAGCCACAATATTTAAGTCTTAGTGGTTCCATTTTACAGCCAAGAAATTAAGGCAAAGGGAAGTGAAGATTAACACTTTGTAAACAAAGGCACCCAGTTTGAGACATTTGAGGTCTGGCTGATGAAGGTCCGAGAATTATAAATTTACTTTAAGTGGAACTGCAGATCATCAGCTTATGAGGGCCTAGCAAACAAGCTCTCCTCAAATTTACCAAGCAAGAGCACTAAGCTTTGTTGTTTTGTTTTGTTTTTTTTTTTAAAGTGTCAGCCTAAACAACATGCTGGACATCAGAATTGTGTCTTACTGACCTCTAAGCTTTGTTTCCATTCCCTACGTAGGTCTTTGGACAGAACTGGATCCAGAAGGCACATGTTGCCCAGATGCAAAAGACGCCCTGCTCCTGTCCTCTGCACGGGGCAGGCACGGAGGACGCCGCTGCAGCAGACCAAGCCAAGGATGCTCCCCAAACCATGCAGACTGCATCCAGTGGAGGATGTACTCCAAGCCGGGCGCTGGCAGGACTCCAACCCTGACACCCCAGCAGTGCAAGCTGTGGGTCTGTCGTCTAGCTTCCAGCAGAACTACTGCTTCAAGTACGGTGTAACACCTGGGACACCGCTCGGACTGATCCAAGGGGAAGAGTGCCACCTACTGAACCACCAACACGAGCTCTCAGTTCCTGCAGCTCAGGAGGATGCTGTGCCATGGAGAGCCTGGACACGGTCCGAAGCAAATTGAGTACCACAAATTGGAGCTAGAAAACAAACATACACAATAAGATTGGAACGAAGTAAAAAGATAGAGCTGGATCATAAAGCAGATGTTGCTAAGTGTTACTAGGCAGTGCCGGTACATGCCTGTGACTGTCATGCATATGTCAGTGCACAAGAAAATAATGTGTCTATTAAAAATCCTGAATTATGATATTCACTCGACTAGAGAAAGACTAGACTGCGCTTTTCTCTCAACCATTTACCAAAAGGGTTGCTGAAGCCCATCAGAGAAGAGGACACAGTGCTGAATCATGTGAAAGAAAAATGCAGAGCTTAAGCAGCTCCTGTTTAAAAACAGTTTTCTTTCCAATACCTTTAAGAATCTTTTTGTTTTAATCTTGGGATCCATCAGTCCGTCTACACAATTTCATAACTGTTATGCAGCTGCTTAGCTTGCACTGCTGAAATACTTCCACAGTTCACTCACTATGTCCTGTTTTATTTACAACCTCCATCAAAATCACCTGAAACTGACATTTTTCATGTAGAATCCATTATGTGGCAGAGTGCCATATTTACATCAACATCTAAAAATATGTTCAAGACTTAGTTGGAAAACACAGCTAGCTTACTTTTCAGTCCTGCTTATCTTCTGAAGTAATGTGGAATTTAGATCTCTAGCAATATTTCAACCCCAAACATTTTCAAAAGGCACTATTAAAAAAAAAAAAAAAACAACCAGAAGTTAAATGGTTAAATATTTTATTATTCACATTGCATTCATAGTAAATTGTGTAATAGTTTTCATGTCTTAATTACTTAAATTTTATATTGAGCTATAGTGATATTATCTCTTTTTTGTCTCCACACAATTGTATTTTATAATAGCTTTTATTAGGGCCTACATGAATGGAATTTAAAATGAACACATCATTTCTGTTACTTCTGCAGTTGAGAAAAGAGAGCGCTTTTCTGATATTTGGCATGAAAAGTGCTTTCCTTTGTGTTTTATGACATATAGCAAATTGCCTTAGTTGGGGACATATTTTGAGCAGGAAGGTAACTAAGAGGAGCTCAGAGCATTTCTGTCCCTCTTGGTAACTCCACCTCAGTCTGAGAGCGGGTGCGATGCCCGTCGTGTAACGGGGGACTACTCCCCCTAGAAAAGCTTGATCTTGCTCTCATAGAAATAAAAGGCAAAACTTCCACTGGCTTCCACAAGAGAAACATCAGAGTAGCAGATACGTAAGCTAATGGTGTGTCGATACAATCTGCCTATCTACCTTTGAAAGCGGGGTCAGCTCCCCTGCCTCACAAACCCCACCTGCTCTGCCAGCAGCGCCTACCTTGATACCATCTCGAGTGCCTCCACTGTCTCACGTTGCTCCTTGCATTTGGGGTGCCTCCTTGAAACCTGGCTGCTAAGCCATTTCCTTCACCTTTATGAAATCCCTCCTAAAGTCTCCCTTCTGCCAGCACACCTACACTCAATCTGTGTGTAGGATGTGTAAATAAATTTAAATAAACATTTGTTTTCAATTGTTAACAGAACTAGCAAGGCACGCGCAGCCAGGGCTTGGGCACACAAACAAGATACCGCAAGGTAACAAGTTTCTGCTGAGCTGCAAGAACCACCCAGGTGCACCCCATTTCCCCACAGCAAACACAAGGTGAGCCAGGTTGACCTCACACACCTTTCTGTGGGCTAAGCCTACCCCAGTTACCGTGCATTTGTGGGACTGCCAGAAGGACACTCATTTGTTGGAGGCCAAGAGGACACGCATGGGCAGCTACCACACATCAACTGGTACTTGCTAACCCTTTTGTGTACAGCTTGGTCATCTACACTTATTATTGCTACCCTGCCATTTCTCTAGTTTTGGAATTGTAATATAATAACTTAAAATGTGTGGATAAACGCATATTATGAAATCAAGGAGGTGGGAAGGGTGAGGGAGGATAACTTGAATCTATTAGTTCTATTAAAAAACCCAAACCTGCAAACAGATAGACTACTGCTTATTCTTTCATTATAATTCAATAAATGACATTTTTAAAACCTGTTTACAAAAGTTTTAGTGAAACCTGAACATCATGACAAGCATCCCTTACCATCCTGAGGCCACAGGAGATTTCAACAAGAAAGTAGGCAAAGACCATGATTCCAAAATCCTGATGAAAAATGAAACAAAATCTGAATTTCACTCGGCTTTCTGCAAATGTCTGCTTGTGAGCCCCAGTCTCCCTATTCAAACGGTGGGCCGGATTCTGCCTTTGGTTATAATGTCAGTAATCGAAAGAGGAATTTGGTTTTTAATTTCTTTCCCCCTCAATGCCAAAAGTTGTGAAATATCACCTTATTACACACCTCAGTTCTTTGTACAACTGCCAGCATTTGCCTATCATTTCCATTCAGTCTTTCACTTGCTAAACAAAATGCCTTCGATGCTGATCTCCAAGAACAGTTGCTCATTCTGAGCGTTTTTTACTCTGAAGATTGGTTCTTTTTCTTTTTTTTCTCTCCTTTTTTTTTTTTTTATTAACATGTCCACACTGTTACTAAACATAAAGGGTTTCTCAAGGAACCAATTTTACCACATTTGTTTGGGTGTTATATGGATGTTCGGAATAGAAATCAAGAGTACAAAAATAGATTTTCTTGATTTATGAGACATTCCTGTTTTCAATTCACCATCAGTATGTGCAGACACGATGCAGTCAAGAAATGAAGCATCTGGTTCTCCCACGTTTCATTTATGAACTTTAGCACCAGATGTAAATCATTCATAAAATCCCAAAGTGTTGGAAGAGTCTCTTCCTTCATTTTAACAAACATATACTCCAAGTACTGTACCTAACACTTCACATCATTTGTTACAAATGATGGGATCTGAATTTTAATGACTTCCAGAAATAAATTTCAAGAAGGAAGAAAAGAGGAAGAAGCAAAGCAGGTGAGTATGGCATTCCTTGTTTCTGACCGTAAATTCTCTTTGAAACCAAAAGATGTCACTTTACGTTATTATAAACAAAGTCTACATGTTATTACCTGCACACAGAATGTTTTGAAGAGAGCAAATCTATTAGCTTATAACTATTCTTTTCCCAAATCCTTTCCATTAGTGTCACGTTCATGTCAGCAAATGCTGATTCAACTTCAAATCTGAATTGCTTTCCTATTCTCCTCCGCCAATCGCCCTTCCTCTCCTCCTTCAATTCCTCTCTCAGTCCCATTTGTTCTGAGAGCCCCTCTTGCCTTTCTCTCAACATCTGTAATCCCTTCCTCCTCCCTCCCCACTCCTTTGTTTCACTGTGTGCATTGAATTTCGTAGGATAACTCACACTTTGGGAATTAAGCACCTGCCAAAATAATTACGGGATCGGGGCCTATTCTTTATGTCAAGGAAACCTGTCGTCTTCTCTGCATACAAGAATTCTTTCAACGATATGCATTAGACAACGCTTTCAACAACAAATCAGTCTTTTCTGGCCCTTTTTTAATACCACGTTTCCTCCATATTAATTTAACTGCAGAATTATCAGGCACGTATTTCACGCGCTGAGGTTGCCTTGCAACATAGAGAGCTGGGGAAGTACAAAGAGAGTGCACCAGCAGATACAGCAAGAAGGCTCCTCTCTGAAGGACCCCTCGCTGGAGAAACCTCTGTGTGAGGGAACAGAGAGGTTAAGAGTAGTCACGGAATCACAGACCCTCCTCAGGTCTCCGCTCCTCCCTCCACCCTCTCCTCCCAGCAGCTGCTCCTCCCGTTGTGCGGCTGCTGCGCTGCTGAACTCCTACAGGAACGGGAGCAATGAGCCCCAGAGTACAAATACCAGCAGTAGAAATCTTATGGGAACAGTCATATACTTTCAGTAGTAATAAACCCCTGTATAAGTTTTCTTATATATAAGAAATTTTCTTATCACAGAATCACAGAATTATCTAGGCTGGAAGAGACCCTTGGGATCATTGAGTCCAGCCATCCACCCTACTCTAAAGTTCTCCCCTACACCATATCCCCCAACACCACATCTAAACGGTTCTTAAACACAGCCAGGGATGGTGACCCAACCACCTCCCTGGGCAGCCTATTCCAATGCCCTACCACTCTCTCTGTGAAGAATTGTTTCCTAATGTCCAGTCTAAACCTACTCTGGTGCAACTTGAACCCATTACCCCTTGTCCTATCATCTGTACTTGGGAGAAGAGACCGACCCCCACCTCTCTACTCCCTCCTTTCAGGTAGTTGTAGAGAGCGATAAGGTCTCCCCTCAGTCTCCTCTTCCCCAGACTGAACAACCCCAGCTCCCTCAGCCTCTCCTCATAAGACTTACTCTCCAGACCCCTCACAAGCTTCGTTGCTTCTTATGTATAAGAAATTTTCCTTGTACTTCAACAAGACGTGGCATCTATTTAGCTCTTTATTAATAGCTAGAGCACTAATCACTACAGCTACTGAGCACCTTACCTCCTATGTAACACAACATTTACCTCCAAGAACGGACCCGAGAGAAGGAAGAGCCTTTCCACCAGTGGCCAGGTAGTCTACATGAATTGATAAGGCCGCGGAGCAGCCTCCGGATAGCCCCCAGCCTGGTGTGCAATGCTTTCTGCAGGGCCATGCTGGGAACGTAGCGAGCTGCTGTAAGCAGGCTGGGAACACAGCAGGGGCAGATCCATGGGCTGCAGATCTCCTGCAGAGATCACAGCTGGGACTACAGCCCGCAGTTTATAGTACAAGCTGTAGATCAGTTGCTCGGGTGCCCTAAGCCCTTGGGCGGAGAAGGATTCTTTCCAGCCTCTTGCAGCCTTGTTCTCCAGCACAAACACCAATTGTTCAGCCCCTGTCCAGGGAGAGTTGGAGCTTCAGTTGAGTTAGTTCCCCTTAAAATTTAAAAAAAAAAAAAAAAAAAAAAAAAAAAATCTTTTTTCTTGCAGGCAAAACTCAGCAACTTTTGAAGCAGAGCAGATGTTCAACAGTGTGAGCAGCAACGTTGCACTGTACCGATTAAGGCACCAAATGAACAATACTGTATCAAATCAAAACTTCAGGGGAGATTTAGGTAGGCACAATGTGAATGCTGAAGCTGAAATCTGGCCTGAACACGGGCAGTTAACCTCTCCGTTCCTGAGAAATGCGATACAGGAACTGTAGTGATGGCATGTGCTCAGCATCTCAGCCTCCTACGTCACCCCAAAGATCCCATTGCCAGGAACATAGCTGAAACCCCGCTGGGACACTGGTTATGGGAGGCAGAGTGTCTACAGACCACCAGCATCACCCCCTCACCCCCCTGGGGTCATGGGGTCCCCTGGCTGGTGCCAAAGGTGAGCTGCCCCAAGACTTGATGTTACAACCCTAACGCAATTCAATGGCTGACCTAGCGCAGGGGGTGTCTGCACCTGCCTGTGAATGCTGTTGGGTGGAAATATTCCACGGGTGGAAAACATAGCATTTTTTTTAAAACATGCATTTCTGCAGGAACAGCTTTAAAATAATTTTAAAACAATTTTAAGATTGTCTATCATAAGAGAAAGAAAATTTGGGTAAATACAAAGTACCTACATTACTTCAATTAATTTTTTTAAATTATAAAATCCTAGAATATTATAGAAAAATCTCAAGACTGTTTTTTTTTCTTTAAAAAAAAAAAAAAAAAAAAGAGGCTATTTATCTATAGAGACACCTTTCATATTTTACCTTTTAATTCCTACTGGCTTTCCTTACCGCCCAGAATTCATCTAATTCATTACTACATGAAGACTGATAAGGCTTCAATCACTATTACCACGTTTAAATATAAAAAGGTGATCAGCCACACTCTAAGAGGTTTTCCTGTGAAAGGTGGTAATACCAAAACTCAGATCTTCTTCTCCCTTGAAAGTTGTAACTACACATTTGTTTATAAGGATACTGTCTGTCAGGCTCCATTTAACTTAGCATTTTTTGGTAAGACTCATCCATGTTCTAGAAGTCTTATTCATGTGGAATGAGTACCTCTTTCCATAAGTAATTCCCACTGACTTCGATGGAGCAGTTATGATGGAAGTTTCTTCTCAACATCAATGAGAGCATCAGACTTCAGCTTCTGTATTCTGAAAGTCACCAGCAAACAGTGAAAAATGAACATAATATGTCATTAATATCTTTTTGTTTATTTAATTGCAGCTAAGCATCAATTTATTTCCAAAATAGGCATAACTATTACAACTTTCCCATTTTTTTCTTTTCCTTCTTTCATTTTATCTATGCTGGCAATCCAATCAAAGGCAAAAAAAATAAAAAATTACTAACAAAACCAGTTCAGATAAATGACAAGTCCTGCCTGCTGCTTGATAAATACTGTCAATTTTATTTTATTCCCCACCTTCCTACCATGTCAGAGGCCGCAGCCTGAGCCTTTCAGAACTCTACAGGCACAACATACACTCTCATCTTAGTCCCACGGTGCTTGGGTGGTCTCTCTCAAACTAACCAAGGCAGGGATACCACCTCCTTGATCCGTAATGCGCTCATCCATTTCACTTGTCTGCTCAGACATCCTAGCCCAATGATTTATTTGCAGAGGTGAAGCTAGGAAAACCTCCCCCCTTCCAAACACATGTACGCATACTTCTATAAACTGGCTGAAATATTCAGTAACTTCCCAGAGGGGAATGGGTTTCCCCCCTCCCTCTCCTATATGTTTTATACGGTTTCCATTATTATTTGATAAATGTGTTATGACACACTATTTACCTCGGTCAGCAGCTCTGGGGAGCTTTGTGCAGCTTTGCTCCCCACCTCTGCCACCCACTAGATATTTCACAAATAAATCACATTCCCAGATTAAGACAATACCGTTTGGTCCTGAAAAGGGAGAAGAGAGATAGGACGAGAGATGCTGGAAGAGGCTTTGGTTTCATTTCTCTCTTCTGAGCCATGTAGAGCTGATTCCCAGCCTGTAAAGTCACTTTGCCTCAGTCAACTCCTTTTTTTCTTCCAGGGGCAGGAAGGCATTCTCTGTTCACTGTACTAACTCTCTGCGTTTTAGGTTCCCAGAGAAATATTCAGAGCTCAGTTTTTGATACGGGCAGGAGCAAGTCTGAGGAGGTCTAACGTACTGCACATACTCACAGGTATCAAAATAATCTTTTCTAAGGGCAGGAAGCATGCCAGGATGTACCATACGAAAGAAAGGCCGTAGACTTGTCCTGCTGGAAATAAAATAAATATATTTAGGGTGGATGATCACAGACAGTTTTGTGTGGACTTGCTCAACAGAATATTACAATCAGAAAATTGTGGGGAGGAGGAATTACCCTCCAAAGCAGTTACCAAATGACATTACTGCAGTGACTGCACACACACTCAAAACAAGAGTTGTCAGGGAAACACTTGGTGTCATTGTCACTTCTTTTTATATGAATTTTATACCAAAATCCAGAGGGGATGCCATGAGTAGGGTCTGCAGGCACAACGAGTGGTTTGGGAAGCATTTTGAAATCAATGATGCAGATGTGTCTACACATCTGTGTGTGTCAGAATGGGGCAATACCAAATCTGATTAGAGCCGTCTCTCTTGAAAATTACGGAAAAGCAGATCCTTCCTAGAGTTACAGGCTGACTTTCCAAAACCAAACACAACCAAAAGCTCAGATGAAATTAGGTCCATGAGAAAAAGCAGTCAGCTGTACCAACTGAAAATGTTTCAGAGAACATCACTGTTACAAACACTGCCTTGCTAATCCCACCAGCACATATCAGTATCTGTAGAAAAGGCAAGAACAGAACACAATCACACACTGTTGTCAACTCCAAACATTCAAAAAGTATGAATTAATAGTCTCCTCTTCTTTGTCATAAATTAAAAACAAACAAACAAATAAACAAGACGACCAGCTGAGAGTCACAGGAGTTTTATGTTTTTTGCTTTCAAAACAGCAATAATTTTTAAAAATAAGTGAATTATGATAGAAGCATACTAGTATAAGACAAAGGATGTTAGCCTTTCCTCACTCATGACTTCACGGTGCCTGTCAGCTCCCAATCAGATTAGTGGAAAAGCACATTTGAGCTGTGCTTAAAGTTAAGTTTCTAATGGAGTGCAGTGCAGTCCTCTCACCACCTTCACACTCAGATAGCCTGAGTCCTTGCCATCTTTCTTTGGGCCCACCAACAAAAGAAACGTGGGGAGGTCCTTCAGGGACTGTGTGGCTCACTCCTCTTTACTTTCCCCCCTCATACTCTTCTATAAGATTTTTAAGGCTTTTGTACTCAATATTTCTTCTTATATTCATCAAAGGAGGTGAGAGCTCTCCGTTCTCACCAAGGCTTCCAGGGTAGGCTTCACCCTTCAGGTAGGATAAGCCAGACTGCAAAGAAAGTAGAGCAGTCACAGACCTTCTGTCCTAGTAGCTGTAAATATTGGACCTCTGTGCAGGGAGGTAGAAGCTGCTACTGGTTCCTATTCTGTACGTCCTAGAATAGAAACCAATCAGAGAGCAGCGCCTGCAAACTGGATCTGCAGATACAACAAAACCTTTCTCATCTCCCACGGACCATTGGAATACAACGCCTATGCCTCCCATCCTCTGTGCTATTAGAATGAAAGACAAATCTGCTCATACTTATAAGTACTAAACTCAAAAATATGAAATGTGGGTCTTTCCTTATGAATCCAGACTTCCAGCAGCAAAGCCTCAGTAAAAATATCCCCCCAAATTCTTATATTAAGGAAACAATTTGGTGAATCTTTGTCACAGATAAAATTTAGAAATATGAGCTGTGTAATGAACGGGATGCTATATTATGACAGATTATAATAATAGATGCCATTGTGCAAAAAACCACGGTATGCCAGTGTAAGATGATGTGGCCCACTCTGGAGATGATAATTCCACTCTAACTCAGCAACAGTATGAAAAGCAAAGCAGAGCATAGAAAAATCCCTACCAAGTAAATTAGAGATAAGAATTAGTTACTGGGAAAAAAATGAGGAGTATCAGTTTGATTTGGTAACTGAATCATATACCAACAGTGGTTCTTTAGCATGACAACTTGTATTTCTATATTTTTGAGTCCAGATTGTTATGGTGTTTATGTGCTCCTATGCCTTTGTTTCTCCTCAGCCCTATTGAAGAAAGATGCAAATTTACAGTAATGAGAAGAAAATCAAATCCACCTCAACATGCTAAAATAATGGAATTGCCAGATTTAACTGTTGTTCATGAGTTTGCTAGAAAATAAAAATAACTAAAGAGAAGCAGGTGAAATATATTTGTGCCTTTCCAAATAATAAACAGGATAATATTCTGTGAAAATCACAGGCCTAAAAAATATTCCAGAGATTATGGACAGTTAATTGGATTAATGGGGAAAAAAAAAACAACAAAGGAAACAATTGTGTGCTATGATAACTTTTGTCATCATTCTTCCCCTTTAGAAATTTTAAAGTGTCACGAAAAATATTGTCAAAGCTTTGAAAAAAAAAGTCAGGATATTTCATTAGAAAGTAGGACAAATGAAACCCTGATTTCTTACAAGTGTTTATCCTATATCCTTCATTTCCCCTGTCTGAATAACCCCAGCTCATCTATCAGCCCTCTTCTCTCCCCATCCCGTGTAAACCCCAGCAAGCAAAAGATAATTCTTGCTATAGTTAGTCTGGAATAGCAAGCAGGCTGTTTGGCCAGCCAGTACACGTCTACTAATTGGCTTGCTGGGGGATAATTAGCATAAACTATTTTTTCTAGCCACTTACTCATTTTCATTAAACTTACAGGAATTTAAATAGGGACTTCCACTCCTCAATCAAGTTTGTCAAAATTGGGCCTTGTTTTCAATTGACTTTGGGGACGGCACACAGATCGACAGTACCGTTGCATCAACCTTCATTCCTAAGGGAGCCGAAGCAGGAATTGAAGTGTCTCTAGCAAGGAGCATAACCTGAGCACTCAGGAATAGGTTAATAAGTTAAACTACAGTAATTTGTTGAATCTAGACAGAACTGAAAGCTTGTCACTAGGAAAAAAGCTCTCAAAAAATACCTAGCACGGAGTCTTATTTTATGAACAAGTTACTCCATGAAGTGAATCCTGATTTGCAGTGGCTTTATATTGCAATTCCCCATTTCCACACCTCTTTCTCTCAGTGTGTATCATCACCAGGTCTTGTGTCACACCACATAAAGTCTCCCCTACCACCTCATTCTTCCACTTCCTCTCCCAAATCCATAAGGATAACGCAGCTGTATAACACTCCCTGATCCTTCTGTGACTGCAGAGCAAGGAGCAGGCTGTGTCTGAGAGCCCCCCAAGCACTGCCAGGTTGGCCAGTGCGGGTGTGATGATGGCCATCTCAGCAGGACACACAGAAAAGGTGTCAGCAGAGCCAGCATTACAGCCCTTCTCTCAGAAGGGCGCAAAAGACACGATAAAAGCAACAACTTTTAGGAAACGCGTTAAGAACATCGTATTTCAGAGATCTCTACCACTTCAACAAATTTGACTGAAAGTGGCCAATGGCTTACAAAGTTACTGGCTGACAGACAGGTAAACATCATGATAGCATATGTCTCACTTCCTTAAAAAACAGACTAAGAAGGTGAGGTGGCTCACGTTCACCTGATTATAGATGATTTCCTGGGCTGTATTTCTGTGACCCCCCTCATTTAATATGCTTGCTCTTCCCTATGTTGTCTGATAGCGGCTTGGAAGCCACCCTCCCTGTGACGATGACTCAGTGTGCTGCTTTTCCTGTCTTATTCTATGAAACACATCATTTGATGTGACTAACACAGCTCATTTTGATGAGTCACAGAGCCAGGAAATGTAAAGAAGATGTGGTTTTCTGAAGAGTGCCGTTCAAATGAATGTTAGAAAAACAAAGTTTAAAAAAAATAATTATTCATCTTAAAACTCTGCATATGGTCTAGCTCATGTCTACCTACCTACATGGTACAAAGTCCTTTTTCTGTTGCTTGAAATCATTAGTGTTAACATTCCTGGTAGCGAGTCTAATTAATTTGGGAGATGGGTGGGGAGAATACATGGAAGGACATTCTCTCTGTCCATATTACAAATTGACACCCATTTTCTGTCATTTTTAGGGAATCCTCAAAAACCTAAGCCTCACTTTCTAATTTCTAATGTACAGTCTGTAATGCCTGCCTTTATTTCAGTGCATGTTTTAAGAAACTTGTATTCTAATTTAATGGATCAATTAAAAAAAAAAAATCTTTTTTTTTTTTTTGCCTGTGTTTACAAAAAAAAAACAACCAACAGACATACCAAAACTCTGAATCCATTTCTTCCTTTTTCCATCCTAGAGCTATAAACACAAAACTTTTTTTCCCCTACATGTGGTTATAGATGTTCTTCCTATCTACGTAGGAAGGGAAACCTACATGGATTTTCATATTTCTTTTTTAATGATCCTTTTTAGTTAGGAAAGAAAATGGCCAGGGAAAGGGAGTTGACACAACCTTCCTTCTCTCTCTGATCTCAAGGAACTGGAAACTCCAACAGGAGGAGGATGAGGAATGGAGGAAAACCAGGACAGTAATGCTGCTCTTCTGCACAGCTTTTCAGCATTGTTTTACTGGAGTGAAGAGAAATCCCTCTGCTACAGCCACTGCTTCACTGGGGATGTGGAGGGGTTACAGATGCTTTCAGTACATTTGTATTCCTTAGAAAAGTTTCTTCATCGTCTCCCTTGACAAAACCACCAGCTCAAGGAGCAGGAATGAGGGAAGAGCTTTTCTCCTACCTCCCCTTGTGCCTCCCCAGAAGTTTGCGCTGCCGCACGCAACAGGAGGTGTCAAGCATTTCTCCTCCTTCCTCAAATAGAGAAAGCTTGTCAGGCAACACCTCAAAACTCACCACTTGCTGCAGAAAGGGAATAGGAGCCTTGTTTAACCGAGATCATTTAACTTAGACCATTTAGACTGGACTTTACCAAGAGCCAAACTGACCTGGTTGGCAAATCTTTGCAAAAACTGAGGATATTACAGCTGCAAGCAGCCAGATCACAGCCTGGAAGAATCTAGAGCACTGTCATTACAGCTTTTTTCTTTCTAAAGGCAGACACATGGTTCAACTAAGCAACCATCACCTCCTCTCAAATTATGACCAAATGCATGCATTATAGAATATTTTTCTGTATAAAAATAATGTACTTATTTGAAAATAAAGCATGATTTTTTTAAAGGAAATGGCAGAGAACAAAGTGCACAAGGCCAAACTTTCTAATAAATGAGATTTATTATGGGAAAAAAGTCCAATAATTGCATTTTCAGGGGAAAGGTCATTATTACTTAGAAAGAGGTTAATAGAACAATATTAATAGCTTTCTACAGGGCAAAAGAGATAGATGCAGTATTAATATGAATGAAAACAAGAATGAGGATGCACCCTGTTAACAAAGTTTAGACTAAAAATTCAGAAGGTCAAATTCATCTTTCATATTCCCCAAAATAAAGAATTAGGCAGTATAAAACGTTATCAAGCCTTTTCATTCAGTGAGTTTAACAGAAAGTAGCAGAAATGAAGTGATCAAAAGTTTTAGCCTGAAGCCAACAATTAGAAGCACAGCTCAAGTTCTGTGTCTCTGCGAGACTCTAAGGGAAGATTGTTGAAGATAAAAGTCAACATGACTCCATCATTGAACTTTTACTAAAGGAATTTCAGCAATTCTGTCTATTTGGCCAATATTTCAGATTAGACTAATTTTCTGAAGTAATGGAAAATTGCCAGAGATAAAAAATAATTTGCAATATACATTAATAATAATGTTACATTACGCATCTGTAATGCATTTCATGCAAAAGACTTGAAGTACTTTATAAACATTTAGTTAAGCCTCCCAACACCCTGGGAAGTAGATGATTTTTCTCAACCATTCTCCAGCTGGGGAAACTGAGGCACAGACAATTGAAAGCAAACCATTTGCCTCACGTAAGGTAATAGCTAGAATGGGTTACAAAGCAAGGACATAGGAATGAAGAGGGCACATGCAAAAAATACTGCCAAACCCAAAGAATTTTTCAATCAAAACAAAAAATATCCTACATACTTTCCCAGTTTTGAGTACTCAGCAAACTCTTAAGTATTTCTGAGAAACGTCTTCCTCGCTAACACCTTTAAACACATCCAGGAAAATATATTGTCTACCAACAAATAAATAGGCAAGCAAATAAATAATTAAAAAGTGTCTATTTAAAATACATGTTGCAAACATATCCCCTCATCCTCATTGGCAGAACTAGCTAAAAAATAAAAAAAATAAACCCCAAGAATCTTCATTTTTAATCCCTAGCCTTGACCACTAATAGTGATTTTCTCTTTTAGATAGTGTTGAGTGAGGAAGAAAAGAGAAATCCAAAGGTGATTATAAAGATGGTTATTAAAAACTGTCATGCACATGTGTAAACTATTAGACTGTTTTAGCTACAAGGCTGAGCAGGATCTGTCTAACTGGTAATTCCAGCCTGAATACGCTCAGCGGTACCACACCAGGACTCACAATTATGTAAGTTTGCTATTAAAATGCAAGTTGGAATCAACTGTTAAATCTCCATAGTGACGAATACACTGAAAAGCTGTCCTACTTTGGGAGATTAAATTGACTTTATTTTTGGTTATTGTATCTAAACACTCTAACTTGCTTTATTGTACTGTCTCTAATTCAGTTTTACTTTACCGAGCACCTCAGACAAGAGAATTTGCTTGAAGTCACAGTCAAGCTGGGAAACATATATATTTAGGACATCTTTTCAGAATACTGTAATTATGAGTGTAAGTATTTGAAGTCAAAACTCATAATTGTGCATGATGAGGGAAAACTGAGGAATCTTTTTGTTGAATGTTTTGGCTGCAAAGAGAGCCGCCAATCCCACCAGTTTGAGGAAGTTTCAGAGCAGATGTCTGTGTAGTGTTTGGGATGCAATTTTGTCGTGGAGTTAAATAAAGAAAATTATTCAAGGGCTACATTACTTATAAAATCCTGATGTGAAATTTATTTTACTAGCAGTACTGCATTGTATAGTCATTTGAGGAAGAGATTAGTTAATATAATGTAATGGGCAAGATTAATGTAAGAGATTAACTCTTCAGCCCTTACTCTTGTTCTGTGTTCTTTATATACTAATCAGGTAAAGAGATGGATAGTAGCATTTTAAAAGCTTCCTTTTCTGTGATCTATTTCTCTGAGTGAAAAGATGATGTCTAGCCTTCCTCACGCTGAATTCATCGCTTTGGTCTGTAGGAAAGGGCTTTTGGAAGAAAACCTTAATATAAGTCAAGGCAAATTAAATTGAGATAGTGCAAAAGGCATAATGTGAACAGAAGAAAATACCATGTGAGAACACATAAGGGCTTAATTTTCCCATTACTAAGGCAAGACTGGGTGAAAGCTAATAAATCACGGCAGCACAGCACCACATGGAAATCGGCATCTTACCTAGATGGAAGTCACAGCTGATGACTGCTGCAAAACAAAACCCAGGATCCCTTAGTATTAATGAGATACCCACTCACCACATCTTTTACAAGGCACAACGAAGCACTGCAAAGTAAGAACATTCATGAGTTTTGGCTATCGCAGCACACGCAGTCTGCAGAGAATCACACGGGTAGTTCAGCTTCCTTCGCTGCTGCCAACAAAAGCAGCCAAGTGAGAAGGACACATAGATCTGGGATCCCTCCCCAGCTCTGCCACCTCGTCAGGAAATCGCTGCCCTCTAATTCCTCTGGATTCTGCCTGGAAAATGGCTTTCTGTGGGGAATTTTAAAGAGAAGTGGGAGTTCTAAAAAGAGACTTCAGAAACACCCCAGTGCAATTCAGAGCTTAGTGATGAAAGTATTTTGTTTTCTGGGGCTTTTTTTCCTTCCTTGCCATCTTCACAGATAGAGAAATCACTCGAATTCTTCAAATAGAGATATTTCTTAAACATTTCACTGTTCCTGCCCCTAAAACTGACTCTTGCACAGTCAGTATTGAAATCTACTTATGTTTCAAACTCTGTGGTATTATGTGATTTTGTTGGACGGAGAGATGGATACAAAGGAACAATAGGGGTTGCAAATATTTTAAAAATAAGCTATTTTAAGTCATTTAATCTTAAAAAGTACTTTCTTAATTTCATCAAAATTTTCAAAAAGTACTCTAGTTGTCAGTAAGGCTTAACCCTAAAAATATGAAACACTGGGATTTAATGGGTTTGTTGGTGGGGGTTCTACCATTTTAATTTTTTTTTATTTATTATTGAGCTGCTGGAGAGGGGAAAAAAGTCTTATAATGGGACTGAAGCTGAATGCTTAATTAGGAACAGTTTATCACCTCTTCAAATAAGCTGAAGAGTTACATAACTGGGCCTTACAATTCCTACAGATAAAGGCAGTTTATCTTGGCTTCCTATGGAAATAAGCTTTATGTAACTGTTTTGTCTGTCTCTCCATCTTTCTTTTCTCTCCCCTTTACTTTCCCTTCAACAAAAGACTGAACCATTAGCCAATTTGAACTTGAGGGCTAAAAATCTCCAAAATGATATTCCTACTGGTTTCATGAAGACAGCTGATGAGATAAGAGAGAAAGACCTAAATCACTGCCCTAGTTTCCTCTAAAGGAAAACAGAGAAAGTTACAGAAGAAGTGAAAACTTGGTGTGAGATTACTATTTGTAATGTCTGAGCTGCAGAACAGGTTGGCTGCTTTTGATTTCATGGACTCAATTTCCTTGCATGGGGAAATAAATGGACAATTTGCTGGCCCAGCAGAGACCTCCTTCAGATCATTGTCTTCTCCTGGGTCACTTCAGGTAAACCCTGCCATTGCTTCAGACTCAAAACAGGCCTTTAGGAAGCACGTGGCCACAACTATAATAAAAATGAATGATTTCTGTGATTTTCCATTTATTTGATTACTAATACACCCTATATTGTCTTGACTTTTCTTTTAGCTGAATGCAGTTATAACAGCTGGTGATAATGAACTATCCAGAAGTGCACATGATTGTCTATTTCAGCATCCACTGAGGCAGAGTCAAGTCAAAGTTTAGAGCAACTTTGAAAATCAGAGCCCAGAGTAATAATCCTTTGTTTATTCCCTAGACATATTTTAACAGGGTAACCTTCTTCATAAAGTGAAGCAAATCTATTCTGACATTAAGAAAACCTATGGTTCAGTTGTACTGCTGTTGTATATCTTTGATTTGAAAATCTCAAGGAGAGAAAATTGATTGAGACAACCAATTATTGTATCTGTGAAGTACTCTTTTCCATTTTAGGTTTCTCCTAGATGTATAAAAGATATGCTTTTAACTAAATATAAACCCATACCAAAATTCCTGAATTTCCAGAAATATTTGAAAATTGTTGGATTTTGAGAAAGCTTTTTACCTTCACTGGTCTAAAGCAAAAGCCAAAATTCCCATGTTTTGGAAGACCTCACATGAAGATTTAAATATGGTAGTCCATACTCATAAACAAAGAACCTGGCAGAAGCTGCATCTTCATCTAGTCAGAATTTTAATCTAGTCTCATTATTGTACTGACTGTCTTATTTCATTATCTTTATATGTCATTATAGTCACATACATTTTCTCTGATCTTTTTAACCTGGTTAGTCTGCACAGCTGAGGATGAAACTGATCTAACGTGTGAAACGCTCATGGTATCATCCCACAGGGAAACTATCCTGGACCTACTGCCAAAGTGAGTCAGGGATGCAAAATATTTGTTGTCCACAGGAGTGCTATGGCTTCTTTTTTTTGCTGTGTGCTTTTTCAATTCTGTTTCATTAACACAGCACACTGTTTTACTCTACTGGCCTACAGTTCTCATTTTTCTACGGCTCCTTTCTGTGTAACAGTGTTGACAACTGGCCCATCTTAATATCATTTCATATAGGGTTATACAGAGAACAGTTTCACAATGTTCAAAAACTGCATGCAGAGACCTTCACAACTGCTTCTTTTGAGAAAGAAGTGAGGGGAAAGGTGATGAAGCTTGTGAGATAGCTGAAACCATATATTTGCTGTAGGCACTAAAAGCGTTATTTTGGTATGAGGAAAAAAAAAACAACCATGTTTTTTTGCCAAAGGTAAACTCAGAAGATTTACAGAAATACAGCTATGTCTATCTCAGCATTATGGTAAGATTGTACCAGTTATAATCAGCTATGTGCTCAGAGCATAGCATTCAAGAATCAGTACAAAAAATAAATACAGTAAAAACAACATAAATGAGCAGTCATTGAAATATCCTCAAACGATGAAATATTTAGAAAAATTATGAAGATTAATATAGTGCCTCATACATCTGCATGTCAAAAAGAGTAGTAATGGTTCTTGCATTAGTACAGAAATGAATAGTTTCATCAAGTTTTTATCCTGATAAGATTTTTTTCTGATGGTTATAGAAATGTACTGAAGTATTTAAATCACTTGTCAAATGTAAACCTACCTAAGCAGTGACACTTTAAAAATATAATGTGAAATCAGACATCATTTGTACTTGCTGGGATTTTTCATGTTGTCTTATAACATATAAATGGTGAGGCTAGATGCAGAAATAGTAGATTTTCAATTTTAACCTTTTTTCTCACTAATTTCCAGAATGTAATTCTGCCCCCAGCTGGTTAAGACATAGCTGACATAGGATGCTGAAAGCAAGAGCATATTGAACCTATGAACTCTGCTTCTTCTCAGATGATGACTACAATTTGCATGCAAAGTATCAGCAGCTTTACTGTTCAGCACAGGTGCTAATAGATTCTAAGTTCTTTATGTAAGTATGTGCTGCGCCCTCTTCATTATAGTACTAATAGCGCAAAGGTGAAACTGTTTTCAGGAAACAGAGTTCATTGATTACTCCTACAGAACATTACAATTAATGACATCGGTCTATGGTAATTGCTGCACCTGTATCAGATCAACTGAAAAGTAGAAATTTAATACACGCTCTTGTCACCATTAGATTCTAGAAAGTTGCATACATCTACTGCCTGAGAAGGATTTTTACATGCCTATTTGTCTTCCAATTGCTCTTTTTCATCAGATTCTAAGTCTGTCTTTTTTGCAAACGGAACATATGTACAGAAAAATTTACATGACTTTCACTCCTTATTCAGGTATAACTGCAGCCCATCCTTATGTCCCGGGGAGGAAGAAAAACAAAGGAAAAAAGGAGAGTATGGCAACAGAAAAGCAGGGAGATAAGTTATTATTATTACCTTTTGAAACAAAAGCTTTCATTCACCCTTCAACCTCTCTCCACTATCTTCTATCATATTTCAGGACATCTCTTCTGATGCAGCTGAAGAATAGATTACAAATACCTTCAAATTCATCTAACTTACTTTCCATTCCATATATCACCTTTTCATATGCAGCTGATTCTGTCACATCAGCAATCTGCTCTCTCAGTAACAGCCCTGATGCATCCTTTCAGGTTCTCAGTATTAGTTTTCAACACCATGAGACTAACAGGGGCAATGTCAGGAAGCTTAGCCCCCATATTTAGACTCCTTATATTCAAGAAAATGAGACTGGCAAGAAGATGTGGTATAAGTGGAAACATTCACTGGAAATAGCTTTTTGAGTTTGGTTCTGCCAGTAGTGAAAACAAGGAGATTTCTGTGGTAAATCTGAATATTTGGATTTTTTGTAAAAGACTGGAAACAGAAGGCTGCAAGTAAAACAAACCTGATATCGCCTAGCTTAAATTTAATGATAAAGGTGATGCAACTACATTATTTTGGTTAAAATCCCCAAAGGACTTCTGAGGGAGGTTTCTCTGAGAAATCAGACATGGCCATAAAGCTGGTGGATAAAAAAGGCCATGATCTGTGGTAAAGGTAGGGTTTCCCCATAGACAGTTTATCTTTCTGAATTTTCAGCAACAGAACTTTGTGAGGGAAGGGGAAAACAAAACCAAAAAAAAAAAAAAAGAAAAGTCAGCCCAGATTTTATCATCTGTGCAAATGTTAGCGTTAGTACAAAGGATGAACAAAATGAAGCTGCCCCACTGAATGATACAGAGTCTAATAACTGCTATTTTCCAAAGTTTCCTGCTGTCCCAGTGTCCAAGTGGGCTCAGAGGAGAGGACAGCCACAGGAACACATGGTCCACCTCAGCCCTGTACAAATTGAGGAAACAGAACCGAACATAGTGAAATTTTGCAGACCACTACAGGAGTACGAACACTAAATGAATTTAGTGAGTTTACACGACAGAGAAGTGGAATTACAAAATGGAACAGAGCTGCTGAGGGAACACATGACTGAAGTGATGGGATGTGAATACTCAATCCATTAGCCCTGACAGAAAATCTCTACTGTAGGTTTGGGAAAAAGTAGAAGGAGGAGGAGTGTTGTTGGGAGGTGAGCAGGGGACAGACCTGCTCGGCACAAATGGTTGGTGATGAAGGATGCTGCAAACTCACCAGATTACTCCTTGACCAAGCACTGGCTACATGCTGAGGATGCTAGAAAAGTGAACATATGTCTGAGGAAGGGAGGAGTAGACGCAGCCAGCCACATCATGAAATGACTGGGTATCATAAAATTGTCAGAACAAAGAAGTAAGTCTCTAAGGATGTAATGAGCGAGACAGGGCTGATACTGGGTGGTAGGAAGCAGGTGGGTATCACAACTGCTGGATGAGAAAGGTAGAATCCTGGAGAATATTTGCTAACTCCGACGATACAACTATCCCATACCCAGCATATGACACTTTTGAAAACCTCCTAAAGACGATTTTACAGGTTTAATTTCTCTTTACTGTTTACCTAACAGCTCTCATACTGATTTTCAATCTTCCCCGGATAAACCGTGTTGCAGGTGAGCTTTTCCCTTACGTTCCACAGCAGCTGGAGTTTCTTTGTTTTCCTCCACCTTTTGCTTGTCACATAGAAGCACTTACAAAAAGTGTCCAATCAAATGAGCACTGGAAAAACTATCCTCTCTCCTTTGTCCTTTCTAAAAGGTCTCTTCATTGTGCCTCTGATTAGAGACGATGAGGAGATGAAGCTAGGGGAGGGGCTGAGCACACCCTAAAGACATTCAGAACAAAACTCTTTTGACAAACAGCCGGGCTGTGAACTACTGTGTCTGCAGAGAAATAAAACCCCAAAACAACAAAAACGTAAAAGCAGATAACTTCTAGTCCGGCAGCAAGGATCCAATTAAAAAAAAAAAGTGTTCTCCATCACGTGTGTGGTGATGTTTTTTCCACTGGGCCAACTGTTCTACCGATTCATCCAAATACAACTGCCCTGATCTATACTAATAGACAATTTGGGCCATAGTGTGACCTTAAACTATTGTCCTAAACACTTGCAAAGTACATAAATTGCACAGGCCACCAACAGGAGCAAGAACAGCCACAGTAAACTGACACATTTCCAGTCTGAGGATTTTTTCTTTTTTTTGCCTTTTTAATTTTTAATTTAAAGAATACTTCCATATTAGAATCCCAGCAGCTCTGGTTCCACAGCTCTCTTTTTCAAGGTTCCCCTGACACACCACACCACCCCCCACCCCTGAATTCTTTTTAAATCCTGGCATAATTTGTGGTCAAAACTAAATCCAAATTGAGTCCATCTGGGGAAAGTGGAAAAACCTGAACTCCATCTTGTTGTCTTGAACATCCTATGGTTGCATAATAACAAAATGCCTTTGTTCTCACAACTAAAGTATGCATCAAGAATCAAAGAAGCAAGAAAAAAAGGGAATGTTCCAAGCTATTACTGTAACAATCCAATTACAATGCCTATCAAACTTAACTTCACAGGTTATAGCTCCTAATTGCCTGACAAAAATTGACACTTCAGTCGCAACAGCATAATATAATCAGAGTCCAAATTAAATTTGATCGTGGGCAGAAAACGATGCTATCATTCGGCGGCATGGAAACAGGAGATCAACTAGCATGATATCAAGGATCAGAAATGAAAATTATTCATTAATGGCAATGGTTTTCTGATAATGGAAATGACACAGTTCAGACGGCTTCGTAAAAACACTATTAATTAAAAAGATGATAGACCTAACAAGGCATAGAAACCAGTGGAACCTTTCTCTGTGCTTGTTAAGGTGAAGGATGACAATGTTTAAGAACAGAAGTTTATGCACTTTTGTGAAAAGTATTCCGCTGATTCTGTAGCAAGTTTACTGGTTCTTGCTTAGTGAAGCATCTTTCTCTAGGGTGCTATGTTATAGGGACATAAAAAGTGTCTAAGGCCATAATATGACATTGTAATAAGCATGAATACTACCAGCTATAAAACAGAAGGGTCCAATTCATAAAAAAATGCACATGGGATTTTTGCATACTCCCAAGAAAAAAGTGCAGAGAAAACTATTTTATTTCCCTGTGCAAGCAGCTCTGTCTCCATTTTACTTTGGAGAAATACAGAGGTGCTTTATGCTAAAGAGAGAGCAAGCCAGAAATCCACCCTCAGAAGTTTCCCTGAGCAAGAAAAGGAAAGGCCAGTGTCTCAGATTGCTGAAGTTCAGACAGTGCCTCTGTACAGAGCTCCAGATATTACCACAATAAAAAAAAACAAACTCCAACACTAATACAATGCCACAAGCATTGTGTCTGAAATAACCATCTCAAAGCGTTGATCGCTACACCATTGAAACCACTGGGTGCTTATGCCACAGTTGGAACATGAAGAAGAAAAGTTCTACTGGCTTGCTAATGATCTCCATGTTCTCCTCCCAGGCATTATGTTTGGGCTCTACACCCTGCAGGATGGGTCACTGCCCAACATAGGAAACTAAAACTGCTCTTGAGGACCCTCACCTCTTTCCTCCTCAGTAGCTGAGAGAAGCAGAGGCATCCCCTGCTGCAATTCCTTGCCCGACAGGCATCTGCTTTGGAAACGCACCAGCATAGGCCTCTGAGACTTCTTGCTGTGGGAAATCAAAGATTCAAAAGCCTGAAAAATCAAGGACTTTCAGAAAGAACAGAAGGGAAGAACAGGCAAAGATAGATGCTTCCTTGGAAAAGGATGACTCAAAGCAGATCCTTCTGACCCTAGAATGCAGCTACAGTAGGTTTTAGCAAATCAGAGATGCAGGAACAAACCTCATGTTCCTTAGCTTGCCTAACTGAGTCTCACTCAGATCCAAAATGTACCATCCCAAGCTGCCTCAAAACTTTCATCCTCTGATAAGTAACACCCTTGAAGATCACTTCACTTACAAAGATAAAAAATAAACTAAATAAAATACTCAATACTAGTCTGCTTGGAGCAGTTCTAAAAACTGAAAAACATGGAAATAATGGATATACTTTTAATTGCCCTTAACTATTTGATAGTCCTTCTACAGAGTGCACAAATCTTCCCGGAATTGTCAATTTTGTTTAAAAAAATAAAACCTCAGAAGATGTTACCTAAACTGTGTATCAGCATTGCGCTGTACCTGATAGAGCTCTTGGGCAGGTCCTCCAGTTTCACTGCATTTTATTGAAATACTCTTTAGCCCTTCAAACACAATCATTTAAGACAGATGCGAGGAGTGCTGGAATTCACAAATTCAACATGCAGACTACTCAGGAGCAGACAGTAATATATTAATGGAGAAAACAGCTACTCTGTAATATCAGCTAGCATGTCATTAAACAATATTGCAGCTACCACATGATTATCTCTTGGGTTTTGATAACTTGACCTCATGAAAGGGTGTTTATAGATACTTCCAAAAATTTAAAAACACAGGGTACTGATAATATTTTTATGCCTTTTTTTCATTATATAACAAAGTGCAGAACCAGAAAATTGAAAAACAATGAAAGAAAAACTAGAGTTTGTGTTGGTTTGAGTTTGCTTTTTTTTTTTTTAAATAAATGATTGAATTATATTGCTTATGATGTATTCTGAGCAATGATGTAACCCCCTTTCTGATAAGAGCTCCACTGTTCAGCAGTGAAAGTGGGCATACTTATCCCCGCAGCAGGGAATTTAACACGGAGGCAGCCAAAAACCAAATCCATTGTGACCATTAATCCTGCAGGGTAAGGTTATAGATTGAGTCACCTAATGGATAAATTCACCCTCTAAATCGTAGCCAATTAAATCCCCGTTATGTTCTCTAAGGAAGCCAGGGTCAGATTCACACCTGCTGACTCTCAGGCTTGTTGGGAATTTTCAGATTCACAGTTTTGGTTGCAATAAATGTCAATTCATCAACTTTGACATGTTTTGTGGGCATCCGCTGTTCAAGGGTGCTATTTCAGATACAAAAGATAGCCAGAATATCTAGACTAACAAACAGTCACCATTTAGACTAACAAACAGTCACCATTCTTTGCAAACTAAAAAAAGAGATCCATGTCCCTGTCTCTGCAAGGCCTCGTCCAGGCCACATCGGTGATTCCAGATTACTGAGTCACCTCTTATTCCACCACCTGTCTGTTCATCACAGCTGCCTTTCCTGTGAAAATTTCAAGTGGTCTTGAGTTCATGCTCAACATCTCACGTGAAGCAAAAGCCATTTCCACCTTATCTCTGCTAACAGCATAAAATCAAAACAATTACCATTCTTTAGTTGAACCCTGGCAGCAGGAGAATCACTGTAAAAAGGGATTCACCCCCCTGCATCCCACGTTAACAGGAGGAAAATGCTTTGCTCAGGTCGAGCCACTGTGGCTAGAAGCCCTCCCACAGTCTCATTGCGGATTGTAACTTGTGATGGGCAAAACCTGGATTTTTTCGGTTTTCCAGCAGCACTCAGTGAACCAGGAAATACACAGCATTGAGAAGAAAAATAAATAATGAAATTAAGCTTAACAGGGTTGCTGGCCCATTTTCAGATTCCCCATTCTAAAACTTGCAAGTATCACCATTAGGCACGTTGCCAAGTCTATTTCCCTGGTGAATTCAGGCTTATGCACCACTCAAGAGGAGTCTGTTAATGACTACAAAGATCCACAGCTGTTTACAGTTTAGACTCAGTGGTGGACCAGGCAATAAGCTTGATCCAACAATGAAGTTGTTGGACTCTCACAGCAAGAGGAGACATTGTGTCAACTTATTTGCTTGCTCATAGTGTGAGTGACTACCAGGACAGCTTAGCAGGGCTGTAAGAGACAGGGAAAGGAGTAGGTATGGATTGGAGAGAAGCTGTGCAGGGCCCTGGAAATGAAAGAACAACCGTATAAAGAAACCAGGCTTAAATAGCTTGCAGAAGCATAAATGAAGAAACAAAATAAATAGTCTGGGGAAGTTCTTTACCACACATCCAAAAAAGAGACAAAATCTATTCAGAAAAGTATTTCAAAATCAGAACTATATTCATTTATAGAAGTCTGCTATGACATTATCGACTGCAAACTTTTTTTCTTTCTTTTTTGTTGATCGCTTGCTGGGGTTTTTTTGTGTGGGAAGTTTGGTTTTTTTCATGAATGAATAAATGAGAACAACAGCTTTTCACAGTAGGGTCTCGTCTTCAGGAAAATTATAGTGAAGGACAGACAGATTACCAAAAACCTGCAAAAGACTGGTGGAAAGTATAGGAGAGGTTTATATTAAGCTTCTCATTTTTAGACTTGGAAAGGAACATAATGTTAAAAAAAAAAAAAGATATCTAAGAAGGTATTTGAGGTAAAAATTAAGGGAAGCAGATAGAAAAAGCCAAAATTATCTCATCAGGGAATAAAATCTTTCAACAACAAATGCAAATAATATGGGCTGAGAGTATCTCTTCTAGCCATGCTCAGGCTAAAATTCCAAACTGTCCGCTGACTAGGAACAGATGTAAGAATCTACTTTAAAAACAAACAAACAAAAAAGTACTTTTAAAAGGATTCCTAGATACCAAGACCAGCATCTCTGAAAAGAAGGCTTCAAATATTAACAATTGATGAAATTAGAAAATTTGCCAAAGAGGCACCATTGTCAATGCTAGGTTTTAAAGCACAACCTGATAATGTGCACTGGTCCAAGTTCATTTCACTTAGAAGTAGTGCATTTATCGTTAGGGCAGTGTTTCAGTCTTTTCAGTTAGAGGGTTCCCAGAACTTCCACATCTGGTGCCAAGGGGTTGTTACAAACTTAGAGAAAGCATTAAGGACACGTCAGTGTGGGTGGGCAGCTGATCAAGTAATTTATTGATTAGCTATATAGTATTAAGTAGAAAAATTCAAAGCAAAAGGATGAAACTATTTCTGGTAAGGTGAAACCATCCATATTTACTGAATAGATTATCCACAACAGGAAATGCTTACTTGATTGCTTGATTGCAAAGGCAGTCAGGTCTTCGGCTCCACTGACTCCACTGGAACTATGACAATTTACCAACGGAAGATCTGTGCCCCAAGATAATTTCTTAATGCAGTGGAAAACTCTTATGTTTATAAAAGCAGGACATAGGAAATGCAAACATGAGAAATCTTTTATTCAGCCACTTTTCTCACATACAAGATTTTCTAATAGGCACAGCTCCAAAAAGCAGGAAGAGAAAATAGTAGAAATGTGTAAAGTCACGAACTTCTGTTTCGAACTGAACTCTCATTCTGACTTATGTGAGAAGCACACCTATAGTACAATATGGGGAAAACCAGCCTCATTCAAGGGTGCAGCTGTGCTGAAGCTTTCCTTGAGTTGCCACCTGCCTGAGCCCATGAGCACTCAGGACCTGCAGCACAATTTTAGAGTCAGAGCCCTGCCCACCTTCAGCTTTGAAAATTCCCTTTTCATCTGTGGAGGCTAAAACTGGATGCCCAGACTACACTGCATATCTGAAAATGTACCACCCTACCCTATGCCACTGAACCCTCACCAGAGAGATAAAGGGATGTCTGTGATCTTCCAGCTCCTCCTAATTCATGCTGTCAGAGAGTGGAAGGGATGTCTTTATATTCCACCTGCTTATATATTTTCTGGAGTGACTGCAATCTAAATATTGGCAGCCCGTAAGAATGAGAATATTATACTGTGCCATAAAATGCTATTCGCCATGAAGTACTGTCCAAGGCGATTGCTATTAAGCACTTGGAGGTCAAAACACACAAAAGGCAAAAATCTGTACCATGAATGTATCATATTTGAGAGCCTCACGGACCAAAGCATTGCATGGCTACAGAGTTTCTCTCTGTTCTTTCACCCTCATTTTACATTCAATTTCTTCAAGGGTTCAAAAAACTCTTTCAGTATCAACTAAGTCAGATCAAAGTAAATGCATAATATGCATGAACAGGTCCACTTTGTATAGTATTAACAATGTAATTTCTGTCAGAAAAAATGAAATTAAGAATGTAAAAAAAATAAATTTAAATGTGATTAAAAGCAGCAATGCAGCAAGCAAAGCAAAAGATGCCTGGGCTTTGGGGAGAGGTTACTGTAACACACAAGTTTTTTGTCATCCTACTGAACTGTCTCTATAGCCCCTTGCTACAATAGCATCTTGGGTTGTAGACACTATTCTTTATTGGTACCTAAGGGGTGAAACACGCCAATGGTCCCCATTTTAAAAATATATTTTTTTCTGTATCCATTTAAGATGCCAATTTATAGTCCCTGACAAAATGGAAACTGGGTTTTTTGTAGACTCTTTTCTCAGACTTAGTTACAGTAAATTGCGAGTCACAACACTTAAGCCCTTTCATCCTACTCATTTTTACCTGCACATAGTACAGTAGAAGCAGCTATTGCAGTGAGTGCATGCCACTGTGTCAGGCTGTAGGATATCATATGAACTAACAAAACCTGCTAACAATGTAAATGTGCCGTGATTCATCAATTAGGTGGAGAAATGCTGCTTATTTATTTATTTTATTCAAAAACAAATAGGTGCTTTCCCATGGCTTAGATATTCTGCAATGCATAGGAGTTTGCTGCTATCTGCAGGTAAAATACTCTATTACTGAGTAAAAATCTGAAAAGGAAGCTAAGCGTTTAGCTTCTCTTTTTAATTGCAGCTTCACACAATTCCATGTAAAAACCCCAGGTCTAGGCAGGATGAATGAAACTACAGATCCTTCACATGGGGCTGAGAGGAATGCTTTCTCTCTAATATGACAAGCTGAAGGCACACCACTCTCAGTTCTGCTGGTAACCATGGGCAGGGTCAAGCTTTCACGCACCCACCCAGGGCAGCTCTGACGACCTCCAGCTGTTGCAAAAGCAAAGAACTCCTGGGACGTGAGAGTGTCCTTTTGATGCTCAGTAGCCCTCAGATGTCCACTGAGTTGTGACAGTCTGCCAAGTGGATGGGACACAGAGCTGGTTCCACAAATGCCAAAGCTTTCAGGGAGGCTGCAGACTGTATCAGGAAAGGCAGTTCAAAAGGGTTACAGGCAAATTGTGATTTGCCCCTCCATTCACACGGCAGGCCTGGAAAGCCTGCTGTCATACAGACTGTCCCTCATAATCCTCCACTCCACCTCACAGAATGGTACCATTTTCTCTTTTTTCCCTCTTTTTTTTTACACAGAATGGTACCATTTTCTCTTTTTTCCCCTCCTTTTTTTTTGTTTTTAATTTTTAATCCTCACTTTGTCCAACAAGCATGGAATGAACTGAAATACATTCAACACTCTGAAGGAGAATTTTTACTGAATTATCCTTGCTTTAAAAGTCAGCAGCAGACAAAAGGTTCTGCATGTGCTTTACAGAGCTCACTATGCAAGAATACTACCCCCAAAATGTAAAATAAGTTGCAAATAATTTCTAGTTTTATAGTTACACTGCTGTAACTGTACTGTACACAGTACAAAAATATTAGGAATATCAGCTTAATTCCTTGAGAATACTTTGGATGAAACTTTGTCTTTATCTTGAGCCCCAAATGGATTAAGATTTGTTCCAGACGTAGCAAGACGATTTTGACTAGTCTGTGGATAGAAAGATGGACAAGATAGAAGTTGTTAAGCAATGCTTAATCAAGCAAGATCATATTGGAGGAGTCATTACAGGAAATACTGACTCCAGGAACTGACATGTCCCACATTATCTCATCAAGGCTTAGATATTCATCTTGCAGTTTTGCAGTGCCGTGTGGCAGTGCTACAGTGCAGCTCTCTAGCTTGCTATCAAACACGCATCTCCAAGGCTCTGATCAAAAATCAAAGAGTCACAGGTGTTAAACTTTTTCAATATGGCCTCAATTTAAGAAAAGCTGACATAACTTGTTGGGTTGTTTTCAAAGAAGAGTTTCAATATGAGACGATTTCAGCTTGTGGGTAAGAGGTGGGCACCAGAACCACTTAAAACAAAGGGAATACATAAGAACACAATATAAAGAAAATTACAAAATATCCATCACTAAAGATTCTCCTTTTAACCTTTAAGTGTAGTCAAAACCTAATGACTTGCTAATTATCACGAGTTTAATGATGCCTCTAAGCAGAGGTTGTACTACAGGGCACAGTGTCCATGAACCTCAAGGATCTGGGGCTACCTCATGACTTCAGCCTGCAGTGAATTCTCCTCTTCTCCAAACGGGCTTCTAAGAAAGCTTTCAACCCACCCACCCCCCTCCCCATTGTTGCTACCAACAGTGAAGGAAACAATTTTGAACTCTGGCGTAGGCTGGGCTCCAGATGGCTGCCAGCTTTTTAAGCGCTGAGTTGACTAACCTTGCTCAAAGCAGGTCTATAGAACACAGCGCTTCAAATATCAGTGTCTGCTGGGATTGCATCTATATATGTGGAGTCCCACAGTTCCTATCACTAGCGTAGTTGAATGAGTGAATCAGGAGCAAGAAGGATAAAATTGAGGAAAATGCATGAGACCTCTCCCTCTCTGATGTTGAATCAGCCCATTAAACAGCAGGGAGCAGCTGAGCATAGATTTTTCGTTGAGCTTGCTGACCACTAAATGCAAATGAATATAGCCCAGGCTGGGCCTGAGGCTGGGAAGGACCAAAATGTTGGCTTCTATGTGGAGATGAAAAGGACTGTCCTGAATTCAGCCCAGGTCAAAGAACTGATTCAGGATGGAGCAGACAAAGTTATTCCCCCTTGGAGCCATGTTATGAAAACAGAAACCATGGGCAAGGACTAAAATTCAATCACTTGATTATTGTATTTATAATTGTTCTTACGGATTAACAACAATAAAAGCACCAGCCAAACCATCCCGGAACGGACTCACTCACTTTCTGAGAATAAAATTTATGGGGACAGTTTGATGCTGTTTCCCTGGAGCCTGTCAGTCTGACCTCAGCCACAAATAAAGTCTTTTCAAATGTAAGGAAATAGCTCTTGGATATGTAATATCTGATGTAAAGAGAAAAAGCATCATCTTCATCCCTAGCCACAGGGAAGCCTGTTTTCTTTGGTTCTTGGCCCATATGAGAGTTAGTGCATGAAATATAAATTGCTTCTCAACATTTACGTTTGGTAGAGCCAATTAATACTGCCTTCTCAACATGGGCTTGAAGGTTATTTCAATTAAATCCTCTGTACGAAAGTAGTTGCTGCACACTGGATTTCTGGGTATTTCTGAGAGGCTGTCCTTGGTGGGTAGTTTAAGTTCTGCAGTGCATTCATCTCTCCCTTTGATTACTGCCACCTCCCTCTCCCTCCCTGATATTTGTGTCACCCTCCCTGTGACACTGAAGACTGCTGTCAAATAGACAGCCTGCACCCTCTCTCACAGCTCACTGCTCTGTTCAGATCCCTCACTTGGTTCCCAGTGATCCATCATCTTGCTCCATATTTTTGTCCTGCTTCTCCAGGCCCATAACATGTTCTGTTTATGTTCTGAGAGCCTATAGACTTTCTGAAAGGTAACTGACTACCGTTCCAGCAAGAAGAGGGATATTTTGTATGTAAAAAATGGAAGAAAACAGGAATTGGAAGTCATTCAGGAGGCCACAGGGCTGAAACTATTTTCTCCAAATTTCTGTAAGGCTTTCAAAAGCCATGCTGCTTCAGGCAGCTCCTTGAGACAAAGAAAACAAGGACCTGATACTCTGCCAACACTGGAAAATCTTGAACCCAGAGTAAAGGACACCTTATTTTAACTTTCTCTAAAGGCTCATCACTTCTGCAAAGTCCACATAAATCATCCTCATTCCTATTTCCCTTACACTTACTATTTAGTTTGACTTGTACTGAGGAAAACAAATGATCTTCTAGTCAGGATGCGATCCTGGCTCTCAGTTCCCAGCTGCCCTGCTGATTTCAACCATAAGCCTAGACCTATTCCTTTTCAGTCCGTGCTTCAAGTCTCCAGCAGTCCTGTAGGGATAACTGTGCTCCCCGGTCTCACATGAACTGTGTGAGGAGGAATACATTCCGGACTGTATTGTCCTCAGGCTCTGCCACAGCAGTAGGGAGAAAGGTGGCAGGACACATGGAAGTATTGCAGAGACAATGATAAATGCCTTCCTTACCTTGAGCTGCTGCAGTCAAAGTCTAACTATGGCAGGCAGCCTCAGATAAAAGCATGTGGGATTCATCTCACAATTATAGATGTCTAGAACCAAGGTGGTTCTCAAGTCAGAGGAAGGAATTAGATACTTTCCACATACAATTCATTTGGCCTCTTTTAGGTATCACGTTGCACTTCATTTTTCTACACACAACTCAGGGAATCTTTTGCCTTGCAAGGTCTGGGAGATAGTGAAGAGATTCAATGACTTGTATTTGGTCCCTTGGTATAAGCGGGATGAGGAAGCACAAAGAGTATATGTCACATATTAAACGTATTTTGAAAAATTATATATAAAGAATATCAAGGAAGCAAATATTTCAGACATTCATTTCTATATTCCAGTCATTCACTTCACCCTTTAGGAGGGATCTTTAAGATCCTCCTCCTGTCACACAAACTGGGTATTCCTTTTATCTATTGACGTATCAGGAATACTAACTCTATGCAATAGTTGCTTACCTGCATACAAATGTGTCTTACAACCATTATGCAGAACAAACAAACTTTCTTATATAATTCTTCAGTGCGCTCTAGTTTGTCATGTACAGCAGTTACCATGTTCTTGGATGATGAAATTAAGCAACAGACGGTCTTTCAACCTTTTATCTTAACTAAAATTGCAATATTCATATACAGAGTACTTCACAGAAATCATCAATAATGTGCTAGGTATCACTGTGTAGCAAATGTGATACCTTTGAGACACACCAGATCTGTCACATGCAAGATGATGAATTTCTCTGCAATACTTAGCTGGATGCTGGAAAATCTGATCCGTTTTTCAGTCCTCAAATCAAGCCTGGACAGAAAAAAAGGTATCTCTGGGAAAAATGCCCTCCAATTTACAGCCCATTAAATCTGAAATTATAATCCTTGGTGCATCCAGCATACATTGGACACTCGGTTCTGAACTTCATTGGTGTGTGTTATTAAACATCTTTTGGTGAGATGGATCTAATTCTCTTGAAGGAAACTTCAGACAGTCCTCCAGACAATTTTGAGTACTGAAGGTGGAATGATTGGACTTTGGCTGTTCAGGTTGAGGTACATGGGGCTGTGTAGGTTTCAGAATTCAGCATTTGATTTTGACTCCTTTTCTCTTGAATCACTTTTCATTGTAAGAGTGTCTTCATTCCTTTGAATGTGCAGAAAACAGTTTTAGGAGCCTGTTTTCCTGCACTGCCTTGAACCTCCTTTGCAAAAAGAAGAAGAAATCACCAAATAAGGGACCTTCATTCAATCTTTTTGATGGTATGTCTGCATACCCACATTGTACAACTATAAGTGAACATACAAGTTTCAAGACAATGTGAATTCTAAATCTTTGTCTCGATTTTTCTTCATTTACCTCAGCAGTCTATTTCTCTCTTAAACCATACGAGAACAAGTGTGACCACTGAAGATGTGAGCTTGGTGAGGTGTAGATATTGTGCTTTAAACAAAGATAACACTAATGAATTCACATTCAACCTTTTCAGCCCAGTGATAGAAAAAGATTTTCAGTCACTTTAGCCTGAGCTACATTTGCACTCAGGGTCACCTAAAGAAAAGGACAACACATTCATCTTTATCCTCCTTGAGTTGTGGAACCACTCAGATAATCTATAGTGAGTTACAAAGTGAAATTAAATACCTTAAAATGCCATCTATCTGATCCCCAATTAAAACATAATCTTTTTAAAGCTGTCAATAGCTGCTGACCAGAATCAATAAGGGGAAGATTATGACTGGCACTTCTCCAGTGATCTGCAGGCAGACAGGAAATACATTGCTGTTGTCAGGTCAGCAGGAAAAGGGGAAAACTGGACCCCAAGCAGAACTACATCATAGATAAGTGAAATTTGAGATCCTCTACAATGATCCTGCTGGCCGGTTTTGGGGTTTATTGGTTTGGGGCTTTTTTGTTGTTTGGTGGTAGGTTTTGTTTTTTTTTTTTAACTAAGAAGGGAAGGAATATGATACATGTGAAAGTTTTAAAGAAATAACTCTGGAGTCTTAAAATCATGAATCTTTAGAAAAGTATTTGTAAAAGAAGTTTTACTTTGATCCTTCTATATATATAGACTGAAGTTCCTGAGTCAGATTCAGTCAGTGTCTTAAGATTTTCAGGCATACTTCCTTTTCATTTGCATTTAAGAAATATAAGCTTACACTTATCTAAGTAGATCCTGGATATTCCTCATCATCACTACAGGAGTTAAAGTTTTAACTATCTAAATCTAGTGTTTGACATCAGTGACGCGAATGATCCCTACTACAGCATGTAAGCTTAGGGTAAGAGGCCTAAACTACTTTTCCTTCTGACCTACATTAGGATTGCTTTATTTCTAGGCCAGATTGGAAAGTTCAGGATAAAAAACTGTTTCCCGGTGTGCAGAGGGCCTAGTAGCCTTTCTACCCACAAGCTGTTGCTTTCCTCCAGCCTTCCACAGTACAGATTGTGGCACAAATGCTCCAACCTGCCTGTGAAGCGAGAGCAGTCAGAGCAATACACTTATTGTACTGACAAAAAAATCACCAGAGCACTACCTCTAAAGAAAATTCTTTCAACGCAATCCATAACTGGTGTTAAGTTGTTCAACAGTCCTTACAACTACATGCTGAAAAGTGGCTCGTACATGTGAATTCTCCTCCTCCTGCTGCAAAAACCATCAAGTAAGCTCTAGACCCAGAAAGAAAGGCTACTGCAATGATCCTGGCTTACCTAAACCTTAGGTAAGGGGATTCCAAGTACTTGCTCTGACAGTGTCTGTGAAACACTAAATCGTTTCATCTCTACACATCACTTCCTATCTTCAGAAAAGTGGGTGACAAATCTTCCATGCTTCCACTGATCTGAGGAGAAGCACAAGAATAATTAAAAAATGTGGATTTGATAAGCACCTAAAATCAACAGAAGCAAGGCTGGGGTCTGAAACTGTTTATGTGAGAAAACACGTAAGGGATTGTAGCACAAACGTAGTATGCTGAAACAGCACTTTTAGGTGCTGCTTGCTTTTAAGTGGGTTGATGAACGACATATCTGACTTTTCTCACTGTTATCCATCATTTAAATATAAGCTTTAAAATCACCAGCTGTCTTACAAAACTTTGTGGTATTTTACAAATAATCTGGGCAAGAAGATCTCTTTGCAAAAAAACCCAGCCCAGTCTAAAGTTACTTTCTCCAAAAACCTTGTGAACCACTATATGCAGTTGTATTTTTCCAACCACAGAAAAACTGACACAGGAGCATGCAGAGCATCTCAAAACACAATGGCAAACATGCCAGCATAACATTTCTGAAATCAGTCTGGCCCCCTTCTTTTTATAGGTATGGTTTGGACCCCTGCAGATTTGCATATTCCCCTGCAGATTTCTCGGATATTGGTCCCTTCTGTTGCTTATTGGATGGGACTATGATAAAACTAGTATGTTCAGAGCATAACTTTTCTGTCTCATTAGAAGAGCAGAAACAAGGCTTCCTACACAATGACTGCACTGCATTGACATTTCATAGCTCCTCTCTACTCATTCATTAGTAGCAAATGCTGCTGAAACCACACAAAACTGCATCTGGACAAGGTCAGCTTCAAAACTAACTCTTCCTACTCATAAATCACATGCAAAAAATCTAGTTATTGCAAAGTTAGAATTGTCAGCGCTCAACTAACAGAACACATAACACCATGATCGCTACCAAACTTGATCCAGAACGTACAGCAGAGAAAAAAAAAAAAAAAAAGAAAAACTGCTAAATGGTGTTCACTACTGTATTTAAAAATTCCTGCTTTTTCTGTGTTTTTTACTGCTTTCTGTGCCAAAGTTTACATTCAAAAGTAAGTCACCATCCTCTGAGAACAAGGTCCTTTATTTGGAGGCAACAGCAAGGCTGCTACATATAACAAATAATCACTGAAATCAAAATGAACCTAGAGAAAGTGACTAGAAACAGACTTTGGCTACAGACTGTTTCTTAAAAGAAGAAAAATAGATCTTTTTCATTTTTCTTGATCAGGGAAAACAATGGTAAGAAGCAAAACAATAATATTCCAAAATGGTTCAAACTTCATTTTATGACTTATGGTGAAGTGATGTTCATACCAGAAGGGCAGAAAACAGCCAAAACAGGCCTACTTCTACAGAAAGTAGTGGGGTCTGGTGAAGAGAAAAATCAGGCCCAGGAATAGCATGAGAGTCACTTCCAGATTATTTTCAAAGTCTAACTTTAGCCTGCCAGGTTTGAAAACGTTGGCATATACATAAAGGAAACTCTTGTCCTCTGTTTGAACATAGAGTATCTTACTGTGTTGTTTCAAGCAGTATTTTAATGGTGCATCAATACATTGTTAATTACAACAAACAAAACCAAAGAAATAAATAATAAATAAAAAAGCCAGCTGTAAACAACTGCAACCTCTTGTTCTCCTTAATCATTTAATTCCATACACCTATATTGAAATTTCACACTATGCCTTAGCAGGGCATTGTCACAGCAAAACACTAGAATGCTGATATTGTGCTGGGTCAAGAGTTAAGTAAGTTCATTCCACCCCTGCTATTTTGTGTTTTAAAGCAGTCCTTACTCTAGGCAGACTCTCTCTGTTATTATTACTTCTTGAATGATAAGAGCTGGGATTGACCTTCAAAAGAGATTTAAATGGCCTTATCCGAAAAACAGTCTGTGAACATCTATAAACTAATGTGCTGCCTTTACACCTCCTTTCTCAGAGAGGAGGTGTAAAGGCAGCACATCAAAGTCAGCAAGGAACTTACAATAATGGATTTCAAAGTCAAAAATCTAATGCAAATCTAAGTATTTGCTTATAGACTCTTTGAAGTCTTGACAGATTAAGTTTAGAAGTATTTTCATAGATGGTATCTACATAATCTAATAGAGATGATTTCAGGAACTGAGTAGATGTTTCCAGTAGATGTTTAGATTATGGAACACCATTTTTCAATAACATTAATAAAGAATACATTTTTGTTTAATTTCTTTTAAGTTTATATCACAATACTGAGCAGTTATAAATAATATTCTGCATCTGTGGAAAGGTTTTTATCTCAATAGAAAAAAATGACAGATGCACAGGATAAAGGAGTTCCATCTCTGTTACGCTTATATAATATAATTGACTTTGTTAAAGGACATTTAGGTGTTGTTTGATTTACATCCTATGTCAGCTTAATGCATCAACCACGTAAGGTTCCACTTGTTTAAATATTTCATTTTAAAAGGTGCAGTAAGCTCATAACTTCACCAACATCCACTCTTCCCTGACTAAAATGGATTCTCCAGTTTAATCTATTACAGTAGAAGTAAATGAAGACTTCACCCTTTCCCTTGACAGAGGAACTGAGGCTGTCATATTACTTATTACCATCAAAGTTGAAGAAGGTACTGGTAAAAGTGTGACAGTAATTTTACGGCTTTTTTCCTTTAAAAAGAAAACGTGAAAAAGAAGACTTAAAACATAAAAATGAAAAAAAAACCAGTAATGCTTGTATTTCATATTGAAACCATTCTCTACTGCTACTTTTGGTATCAGAATTTTTCTTTTAAGGAAAAAAAAAAAAACAACTCAAAATAAGAACATGTTTGGTTTTTTTCCAGGTGCAGTTTGATTTATGTTTATTTGTTAACATATTATCGGAGCAATCTTTTCCAAATTAGATACACTTACAGCTGTTGGAATTACTTAAAATGGTATTGCAGACCTAATCTGCACCAGAAAAGTTTTCCTGGTTCTAGCATGCCAGCAAAACCCACATTTTCTTACTAAGATTTTAGAGGCCTTCTGTCCCCACACAATCTCATGAGGATACCTACTATAATTTATAAATCAGCTCTAAGTAATACTGGGCATTTAAAAAAAAAACCAAAAACAACCCAAACTTTGCAGTCTTAGCTCTCAAATACTTTTAGAAAGAGCAAATACGCCACCCCACCTTTCTGAACATGGGTAAATTGAGGTTCAGAGACTGTGTGTGATGTACCGAATAATGCAGAGACTCCAGAGAGCACAAAACAACCTGGAGATCCCAGCTTCTCCCTTGGTAGATTTTTCTTCAATCTGCAGATGAGTAAAAGCACACAAGATACAGGACACTGCAAATTCAAGTGCTCATTTTCTTGTATGCAGGCTGTCAGATGACACAGTAATGCTGCTTTTCTTTGAGCTTTACGTGGATTTTTTCTTATAGACCCAGGAAAAGTAGAGCAGAGAAATGTGACTGTAGTCTTTGGCATATCTCACAATTATTAAGTTACTTAATACCTGCAAAGGTTTGGACGTGTAAAGTGCCAAATATTATCAAGATGTGGGCTTGAACAGAAACATCTGTTCTAAACTATATACACCCAGGGAGCTTGACTGCTTCCTATAACAAAGTATACAGAGCAAGATCTTAAAACTGAAGTGGTGTTAAAATCTGACATGGATCCTGGTTGGGCCGTTCTTTGGTCTTAGGAATTAAACTACCTAAACAAGCAAACAAGCTATTTTGCCTTCCTAAATTGCAGAATTGTCTTGACTAAACTCCAACCACAAAGAAAGAATATACCCTGTTCATCATGCTACCTGATCCTTTGAGTCTGAACTAGAATATACGTGAATATACTTTCCCTCTTTCTTTCCTAGTAGGTGACAGAGTAGATTGAAACAGAGATCTAGGATTTTTCCCTTTCACAGCCTGGATGACTGGAATAAACCATTTCATATCTCCCTTCTCTAGTTTTCTGTGTTTAAAATGGAGATGATGACACCAGGTTCTGCAGCGCTGCGATCCACAGATGTTTCTCCATGTAAGTTGGCATTATTTCATTTTCTGTCTTGGTACATTGGTTCATTTTTCCATTGGCACTGATCTCCAGTTATTTGATGACTTCTGTGTTAAGTTACATGCATCCCAGCCTGCACAAAATGCGCTAGTTAGACCACATTTGCTTCTGGATAGATTACATGTATGCAAAGGTTCACAGCAACCCCCTTCTCTCCCTGGGGATCAAGTGAAACTGCAGGGTTATAGCAGTGCCCTAAGCAGAGTCACATTCACCCTTACAGTGAGGGTGAGGGATTTAAAACACCAAGTCCTGTTTGGTACCATTGCCCTAGAGTGCTTGTTTTTCTTTAATGAATTCATCCTTTTGAGCTATTTTTGGGGGAAAAAACCCTTTCTTCTACATGCTTGTTTGTTTTACTTTTGAGGTGTGATCAAAGTAAGTCCTGGCCGTGTAATCATTTAATGCATTTTGGCTGCAGTTTCAGCCTCCTTTGAAATTTATCCCTTTTCTCTTGCCTATGACAGCCAAACTTTACCTCCAGGTAGTAGAGGAGGCTTACAAACTCTTTTATATCTCACATCTGCTTTCAGCCCATTAATCACCTAGATTGTAGACAGCTTCTTCCCTCTCTTATAGAGTGTGACTTTGTCTAGACTAGGAATTAAAGGGTGTATTTTAACATGGTCTAGCTAACATGTTTAAATGTGGCCCAGTCTGCATTTACTCATGTTCAGCTGGGCAAGTTAAACACTTAGGAAGAAATTGTTCTTCAACGTCACAAGTTGAGCACGTGCCAAAAGATGCTCTCCCTTGTTTAAATTACAGGTAAAATCTTGGCCCTTAAAAAGTAAACATAAATTTGCTATTGACTTCAAATGACCGAGAATTGCCCCTGTAACTTTAAGGATACATTAATCAGAACAACTTGAGTAAAAGAACCTGCTTCTTACTGCAGCTCTGATTTGGAAGCTCAGAAGAATTAGGCTGTGATTTCATATCTTTAGGGACCCAACTCCTTTATCACTGTGGCCCAACTGCACAACAATATTGAACCAGAGCTTCTAGTTCTGGAAGCTCAGAAGCAAAACAATAACCAGTCTGTCAAATATCACATCACAAATAGCAGCCAGTTTATCTTTTAACATTAATTGCAGAAGGTCTACCATTTGTATCCCCTTACACTCTTGGCTGCTTATTTCCACCTTTCTCCAAAGACTTCCACTCAGCTGGGATAGAAGTTGTCTTCTCCATCATGAGCAGTCCTGCTGTCAGTGGTTTCTCCCAGGCTCCAGTGCCCATTTTCACATCCCAAACTGGCGTTCACTCAGCTGCCATGAGTACTGAACCAGCCATTTGTATTGCTGTGCTCTCACTTGGGGTGCTGACACCTCTAGCAGAGGAGAACTAATCTGGGTGGGGGGGAGAGGTCCTTCCTGTTTGTCAATTAGTTCTTGAGCATATAAAGCAAAGTTAATGCTACTCATTTATTCACTAGGCTCTGAAGAGATGTAAGAGAGACACAGACAAACAGCAGTAGATGAAGGACTAAGGGAAGGGGAAGAAAACTGATGGAGGAGACAGGCAGGCTTTTGTATATGGTAACCTTTTCACCAGGAGCAGGCAAAGCCCTTGAATCAAAGATTTACATGTAGACAGGGACAGCGAGTTAGTACAGGGATGTACTCCTGTTCCTGGAGTTTGAAGTTTTAAAAGTGATTTAGGATTGATGGAGAACTGGCTCCTGACGGCCTTCACCTCATAAGAGGGATAAGGCCAGCATTGCCTCTGTTCTCTGATTTTGGAAGGAAGCATTCTGTTTTAAAGTATCCATTTGATTAATAAGGTTTGTATAAATGATTAATAAGCCATCAAAGTCTTTAATATAATTTTAACTTGAGTTTTGTTTACTCTCTATTTGCCATCTAAAAAATGTTTATGCAACATTATGAGGCAATGCATATTTATCAAAGACTGCAGGTTAATGGAGGATGATCAGGAAACCAGAGAGAAAACATGATTTGCCTATTAAGTTGAATTAGAAGAATTTGGAGGAAAAATGCATGGTAACTGTTACTCAATGTCTGCCAAACCTTAAATCATCATCTTATATCAATGCAGTGCCTTCTGTCCTAGACTACATTGCAAGCTATGAGACAATCATTTCACATTACCTTCAAAACTCATCTACCTCTTGAGTGGCATATAGTAACTGTGCAGCAGCCTCACGCAATAATTTTGGCTGTTAAAATGAACTCAAACACAGAGTGAAACAACAGTTTGAGCAATGAAAGGCAGTGTACTGCTAGCCAACTGGAACATAATCAAGACATAAGGTTATGTACTGGTATTTTTTTTAAAAAATTACGTTATTTATAATGCCCCACAAATGAACAAAGGGGACTTAATGAAAGTCAGTAGAGGAATGCCTCATTGCAGGCTCACAATGCACTTCCCCTGTCTTGCATTTTACACTTTGCACCTTGTCTCACAGGTGCTGTGGCATGGCTGGGTAGAGATACACCAGCAGCAATCAGCAATACGTTATAAGGACAGTATTCCCTGCCAAGCAGAGCTACACTCTCTCTTTTTTGTTTTTTTTTTTTTTTATTTTCCACGTATAATGAATTTCATGGAAGGTAATATCTGCTCTCCAGATAACAGTTCTGCACTGAAGAAAGAAACCATAAAACTATGTTAATGTGACCTTGAAGTTACAAAGCTTAAGTCTGAGACATGCCAGATTCCCGAGCAGTGTCCATCATTTTAAAAATTCACCTTCATGCTAAGTTAGTGAAATTATAGTCTTTCCATATAAGACCCTGATCCACAATGCCAACATAGACAACATGCAGGCCTTTTTGATTACCTCTCATTGCTGTTAAGCTGTTTCTCAGAAGGAACTTTCCTATGGTTTACATATGCCTGTCAAATCGTCATGGTCTAACAGCTCCAGAAATCCAAAAATCAATCTCTGAGATTGTGTTAAAACTCCATAGTGACTCGACCCTGAACTTTGGCACAAGCCTGCCCTTTCCTGCTGTGCTCCTTCTCACCCACCCAGAACACATGCATCAAATTAACAAGGAATGGAACATTTCATTAATTTCGTTCAGTTCTGTGGCTTAGCAAATTTAATGTATGTTGCTGGACTGGGAGGATCAAGTTTTAACATATTCTGCAGCCTATATGAACGCATAATTGTTCTATTCGTTCTCTTGGAAGTAAGACTGCAAGTAGTATATGCACTTGGGAGATTTCAAGGCAGTGTTTATCTACACTTACCTCACTACAGAACAAATGGGTCTCTAAAGTTTTGTTTTTATAGCCTATAGTCTTTGGGCATGCTTCACCATCATGACTGGTGGCCATGATGGGGCATTACAACTCGTGTGCTCCCATATGAAGTGCATAATCCAATCTGAGAATAAAGGAAATCAGGTACTATTCATCAAAAGAAAATCTGTCAAGGTGAGTACACAGTTTACCTTTATATTAATACAAATAGGAAGCAAGCACTTTGTGTGTTAGATTATGTTCTGAAACCTAGAGGGTAATTGCAGCAAATATAATGGACTTTAATGTAGTCAAAAGATCTGATGAGAGTCATCGCTTCAGCTACAGTCTTTTGTTTACAGCCTGAAAATGAAAACTGCAGACAGAGATGGGAGACTTCAATGTCAACTGGTATTATTTTGGGTATATCATGGAAGAAAAGAACTCAGAATCTCGATTCACTGAATGTTGTTGTTAAAAGAGTTCAGGGAAAACAACAGAAGAGGACAATACAATAATACAATATGTTCAGACTGAATCAGAGGCTGTCTCTTGTAGGACAAAGATTAATGCATCATCAAATCAATTATTTTTTTCCTATGAAAAAATGTAGTGTGTTTCGCTAATATTACATCATTTAATCTCTGCCCATTTCCACTGAGAGGGTGCTCAGAAATCTCCGTTCCGCAATACAACAGCCAAAAGCTCAAGCACCTTAAGAAACCACAGAACTGCAACACACTAACAACAAAAATACACTTTTTTATTGGGTTTGACTTACCTTAAGTTTTAAATCAAACTAAAGCAATCAAATTTTTAAAGTCTGATCAGCTGAGAAATAAGGATATTAAATATGATTAAATGTGATTGCATTTGAGTGTAAGGACTGTTCTTCCATTACTGCTTTGATTAAAAAAAGCAATCTGAGCTGTGAGGTAGAAAAGTTAAATGCAGCAGGAAAAAAGAAAAGAGCTTGAAGTTTCTTTCCTTTCTTTTTCAATATATATTATTTCTTGTATGAGAGAAGAGTATTATTTTAAGTATGTGCTTTGCAAAACTGAAAGCACATTGGCAAAGTTTCTGTAACTTAATATTCCTTCATGCTTTTTAATTATAGGAAATATGAAGATGAAAAAAAGGAAGAATAAAAAGTTGTTCTTATGGGACGTCTGGGAACAAGAATAGGAGATACAGTTTCAAATGAAAAGTGGACTGGAAACCTTAGTTCTTAAGCTGGAATTTAATTGGTGCAATATTGGAGTTTAAAGAGTAATAAAGTTTTTGTCCTCAGGTTATGAGAAGAAAATTACCCATAACATTTTTTTTGGATTATAATATCTTAGCTGCTTCACCAGTCTATCTTTTTCTGGTATTATCATCATTACTACTCTGATCATTTTCTGTGTTTCATACCTTCAGCTCCAAGCATTTTGAATGGTGCTGAGAACCCCAGTGAACTTTTCAGATGCGAGGCGGAGATCAGCCACTGATCAAAATGCACTTGAACTGCTGAGTCTTCGGAGCTGTTTTCAGAAAGGCAAAATGTGTCGCTCCTTAGAGATGAGATAAATGGCAAAACCAGCACAGATCACTCACTCTCACCTCCTAATTGAAAAGTTGGCTGCTGATCAAGAGCTGGCAGTGACCAGCTCAAGCCATCAGGATGCCAATATACGCTTCGACCTTATTTCTCCACCTCAGAAAAGATCAATCACAAATTAATGTTATATTAGTGAAAGCAAGAACTTTTATTGAAGAGGGAAATCTATAAAAATAGCATCCGATGAAATGGTGAAAAACAAGCTCGAGAGAAAACTAGCCTAGACTGGCAGTAGAACATTGTGCTTACTCAGTACAAGTAAAATGGAATCTTATCTAAAACATGATAACTGGTATATGAAAGGTTTGTTTTGTTTTGTTTTCTGCAGCAGAAGTTGCAATCAGTTTTCTGGTTAAAATATCTATTCTAGTTTGCCACTGGTATTATCTGCACAGGAATACTGTATATTGTCATTGCTCCAAAACACTGAATGCAAGAAAAATCTCTCAAACGGGTTCTGGTTTTATGATAAAATGGCACATTAGGTTGATTCCAAAGTAGAGCGACTTCTTTTTTTTTTTTTTAAACCTGTTTGAATAGGTAAGAAGCTCCGGGAACCACACAAATGAAACATTAGTCTCTGCATCTCTTATTCCTTGCTCTTCTCTCATTTTAGAAAAGTGCTAAACGCAAACCACTGAACACAGTAATGTGGCAATACAATTCCACCCCTGGACATGGGCCTCAGGGGGGTGTACATGCCTGAACAGGCACTGTAGGCATATAGATCCTTCCCAAGGCTGCATCTGTACACCAGGCAGCCAAGCCATAAAGGCTCAGGGGAGTGACACAAAATACATTGGTGTGGTCCGAGGACTACTTTTCAGGCTTGGTGCAAGGAGCCCAAAAGTGTTTATGTAATTAAGAATGGGGTTTACATACCTGAAAAGCTTTAGGGCCAGACATCCATGCTAAACATTTGTGGATCAGGTAAACCTCTCATAGAAGAGATGTAGTCTCTCCGAGCTTTACTGTCATCTTTTACCTCAGTAAGAAATACAGGGAAGGTAAAGATAACCCCTCTCCACTCATTCACACACACGTGCACATACTTTGGGTTTCTACCTTAAATTGAAAAGACATCTAGGGAGGGAGGACAGACAAAAAAAAAAAACCAAAATCATGCAAAGCAGTATTTTACAGGCTGGGATACTGAGGGCACTGTCTGACAAGCTTTGGTGGTTATGGCAAGTGCCAAAGAGGTTATTGTTCCCACCTGCCTACTGTCCTTGCCAGGCAAAGTCTCTATTCTTCAGCTATTGCCTCTGTTTTGTGGAGACTCACACAGACTGGGAACTATGGTGTTAGTGGAGTAGGCACACTGTCAGTTCAGCTTTCTCTGCTATGGCATTGGGGACTTCTTTAGTCTCCTCAGCAAGTACCACCACAGCTCATGAGTCACAGCATCAAGACACAGAAATAAGTTGCTGAAGAAACACCTGCTGAGCTCAACAGTGCCGAAGAGCAGCAAGACAGTCTCTGGCAGAACTAAAAATAGATGCTGGGTTTTCTAATTCTAAGGCCAAGATCCTATTAAAAATCCACACTTTCCATTACAAGAATGAGAAGAATGATGTATGGTGACAACTCCAGACATTCAGCTAAAATTCCTCCAGACCAGACAGAGTTTTGGAGGTAGCACACAGTTTACACAGTTTTCATTCTTAGACTTAAGCTTAAACCTTTCTAAAATGAAGAAAAAATTCCAATCAACCACCCCCCCCTCTAAAAAAACAACATAAAAACAAGGCACTCCAGGACACTGAAACAGATGGAGCATGCCAGCATTTGCTACAGCAGGAAAAAAAAAAGAGTTTATAATGCAGGCGCTGAAACAAGTTTAATTATAGAAGCATGAATGGCATCCCTATAATAAAACAAACTAAAAAGTCAAATGAACGTCCTTGCCCTTTATTAAAGAGCTGTGTGCATTTGTTATTTGATACAATGCTATGGAAGCTTACCTCCCCACTACTGGTTCTTCTTACACTATCCTGGGTTTTACAAAAAATGCAAGGCTCAGAGGCACAATGCTCTTGTAAAACTGAAGAGCATTTATTTCTCATATTTAAGCCTTGGTTTTCCAGGACAGCCTCACAAGATAAACAGTCTTGTTTTCATAAGGGCCCCAGTACAGAGGAATTATATTCATTCTGAATTTCAGTGCCATCATGCTAACATTTCATATGAAGCAGAAAGTACTTCCCCACATATCAGTATGAAAATGTGAAAGACACCCTGACTTAATGCTACTTTAAGAGATCAGAATTCATCTTTCGGTGTGTGTATCACTCCCTCAGTAGTATAACAGAATAAAATCATATTATTGTTCTGTGCCCAGGGAAATAAAAAAGGCATCTCTTTTTCAGCATGCAGAGTAATTCTGAGTGAATCTTATGATTTAGCAAGAGCATGGTGCAAAATCTGCTGAAATCAGTGGGATCCTATCTATTGATTTCAGAGGGGTTTCAAACACCCTGTGGTAGGAAGACGTTTGCAAATCATTCACTATTAGCTTGAGTTTTTTATCAACCAACAAAGCACTTTATCTAAGAATCTTACAGATTTTATAAATCTCTACTTGGTTGTGATGGACTTAACATTGTTCCAAATCTCTCCCTAAGTTACTCAATAAATTGGATAGATCTGATCCAGGATAGAAAAGTCAGTCATATGCTAGTATTTGTAACTCAAACCAAATCTCCTTTTACTATATCATCTATTTTTACCACTTCTTTAACATAAGCACAAACATTTCTATTTCAAGTGAAGCATTTGAGAAATATCTCTTCCAAATAACATGACAAACTTTAAAACATCACCTCTGTCAAGAAGCACAGTCACTAACCATTCATTTTCGGAATAACTGCAGAGTGTCATTTAGCATCAGAGCTCCTTTGGTTCTCTGCCTGAGAGCACGAAGTCCTACCTTCAGATGCTCACAGTCTAAGACAACGCTGACTCGCAGCTGAGAAAAGCAAGGCAGATATTTTGGGCCCAAAGTGAGAGTTAGGAGTTGGTTCTTGACAAACAGAAATACAAGTTGCCCCAGAGAAGCCCGGATGCCACTGATGGCAGTTCCTAGAACAGCCCAGGCTCCCTGCAATGGCAGCACCCCTACGGCAATAACCTTTCCGAGGGCACAGATGTGGTCCCCAGCTCATTTCTGGTAACATCCTGCCTAAAGCTTTGTGCCCTTTTGTTCACCTTGAACATCCCTCCCATAGGCCAAAAATAATATGACCCTTAACAGAACTATTTCTCCCTGATTAAGGCTGCAACACAAATGGACCAAAGCCAGGAAGTTTAAAATTAAGCTGACACTTTGTCCTTTAATTCTAACTGTCAAGGAGAAGAACAAGAAAAAAGAAAATCAGCTTCACAGAGTAAGTTCTCCAGCCTTAAGTTTCAATGCAGTTTCGGTGTCCTGCTTTTTTATGGTTTATGTCCCAAACCTATCATTATTCAGTGGGTGAAATTATTTTTTATTTTTATTTTTTAATATTTTTTTTGCATTTAACTTCTTTGCTTTTTAAAGTGAAAAGAAAGAGAGGGAGAAGTCTTTAATGGAAAGTTCTCCAATGCATATTAATTATCTAAGAGACCAGAATGACTCCTTTGGTTAAATACATATTTATAACTCTTTTTAAAATTTTCATTATTTACTAATAGACTAGATCTGTTCTAAAGGCAGCCATTCTGTCTGAGCAGGTAAATATACCTTTATAATTTTAATGAAGTCAGGTTATTTTAGTGATAGGGAAGAACAGCTCTCCTGACAGGAGTCCATAGTGTGTCGTCCTGTCTTCTCTGTTCCGAGAATTCATCCACAGGTGAATCAGGAATCCGTCACTTTAGGCAAAATTTACACGTCTTGAGACACTAAAAATGATGTACAAAAAGAGTCCCCTAATTTATAAAGATTTAGGGGAAAAGCTCCTTTTCTCATCTGTCACAAAAGATCTGTACCTTTAGGTTTATGACTTCCACTCAGCACTGCAGCTTCTACTCTTTTGAGTTCTTAGACCAACTTGCAATTTGTAATCATATGCTTTATACTCCCTAGATTCTACTCTGAGTAGGGGCTGACCAGGACCAAAAAAAGTATAGGACTCAAGTCAGTTATGTTGAGGACAGAGGGTGCATGCAATCCGTGACTCAAATTCATCATTTGATCCACATCATTCCTCCTTCTTCTAATACCCCAGTTTCCTGGGGTTAAAAATTTGGATCCAAAACATGCAGGTTCTATCTACAGCTCATCTAAAGGTTTGCTGGTGAAATTCAAAAGTATAGGTGTTGCTTCTGACAAAGTTTTATTTAATCCACGTAAGACCAAGTGAAACGAGAGGGCAAAACCATGCCATTGAGCACTAAAAAAAATAAAAAATAAAAATAATCCTGCTTATCTAGAGAAAAAGTTTGGGTTTTTCTTTAAAAAGTTTGTTACTCAGACAAATTCTACATAAAACTCTTTGCAGGTTATTTCCACATTCAAACCCCAAACTACTAGAGGGTTTTGCATAACTTCAGATTTCGTTGTGAAGAGCTTACACAGCTCTAATCTGCACAAGAAACTCATACTGACGTCAATGGCTGGTTTATGCAGGGATCAAGGGCACAATATGCAGTCAAGATCCCCTCTGCAGATAACCCAAAAGTAGAGTTTTGACCTCACAGCTCAGCAGAGAAAGTTAGATGCCAGGTGAGATAATGGTGGCTTAAAAATATTCACATTCAAACCTCAAACAAATGTTCAAAAAATAGAATAAAAAAATTCTTACATGGGGTTTATATCCATTTTATTTCTTTGTGCTATCACACAATTTTTATTTTATTATGAAAACCTGTTTAAGATACAATGTAGGTGAATTTAAAACAGACTCTCAACCTGGTTCCCATCTTTATGCTAGTGATTTCAATCTGCAAATAATTGCAGCAACAGATTTCGTGCCTGCAAGTTTGGTTACAAGTGCTGCCCTTTGGATAGCTTTGTCCATGACTGCCATGAACCAACAGCAGCATATTCAAAAACACAGGCTCTAAAGGCTTTTTGAGGCAGAACTTTACTTTACAGCGTCTGCTTCTAGAAAAAGTGGTTCTTGGGTTTAAGGCCAGAACACTGGAAAGAGGATGAAGATAATTTAGACCAATATACTTGATTGATTCTCATTTTCTTTTGCTAGAAACAGAGATAATATTTGCATGCACTTCTGAAGTTGTGCTGTTGAAAATACTATGTTCTGCCTGACAGAACATGCAGCCCTTTTCCCAGGGAGTTTGTAAGACATGGTAAAGAAATACACTGTCTTCTCTGACCTTAGAAAATAGGGACCTACTGATGAGTTAATTTTAAAATGTCAGCCCCAACCAAAATCCAAGACTCAGTTGCACCTTTACTTTGGTGAAGGCAGGACTGAGGATCCAGGCTTAGCGATTGTTCACAGATAGTCTCTTACAATAAACTCCAAGTTAAAATGGAGAGGGGGTCAAGGTGGGCATGGACTGTGGAAAAACTGTTATCTGAAAATGAACTTCACTGCAGATTCTCTCTCAAGCTAAGAACGTCCATGATGATCTTGTACAATGCATAACTGCTTCAGGGTTTTGTTCACCAAACACTTTGGGAGTTAATTTTGACAAAACTTTTATTTTAGGGAAAATATAGTTGGTCCAAACAGACCATAAAATCATCAATGCCCTATGGTTTCAAGGAAAGAACAAAAAACCTGCTGTGAACTTGCATTAACCATGAATTATGCGTCCTTGTAAAGGAATCTCATTATAACCTAGTCACTATATTGTTAGATTAGACTTCACAGTACAATGGCTTGAGTCCAACCCATTGCAACTTTTCTATTGGTATAAGGAATATTCTTTCTGAGTCTAATTTTAAAAGTATAGTAAAAAAGCTTTTCAGTGAGAGGGAAAGAATTTTTCCATTTTCCAAAAAATATTTGTGAAACTTAATACTACTAACAATTTAAGCTTCTATTTAATATTTTGCACTGTAATGGTTTTCTGACCAAAATAATTACATGTGGCAATGTGAACCAAATTCTTGTTATGTATTATACAATCTCATATGCAAAATAGAATCTGATCAGCCTTATTGGCTCCTCCGTTATTTAAAAGGGTAAGGACGAGAGCTCAATTTAACATATGTAACCATACTTTGTGTATATCTATCATAATCTTCTCATTATTCCTTTCTAAACTACAGTCTTTACTTTTTCAGTTTTTTATACTGTTAATTATTTCCAGGGCTTTTTATTTGGAAGTTATTACTATTTTTATGTGAGAGAAATCTGGCTGTGATCAACGATAGCTTTCCAGATGAGAAGAATTAACCAGTAGAAAATATCATAATTGCTTCCTAGTCTTCCAGCATCATCTTCAGGGCAATATGCATCAAAACATTTGGTTTGCTTTATTGCAAACTACTGCACAGTGTATGAAAGGTTTTATAGAACTGTCCACAGTTCCCAAGAACGCAAAACGATATTTAAAACCAGCACTGTGAATCAGAAAATGTTGTATTGCCATGTCTATGTGCAAGAGACAGGATTAAAGTTGTTTAACAAGCCTGAATTATGACCTTTTTTAAAAAAATTATCAGGTGTTAAACAGTAACACTTTCCTAATTATTTTTTTCATAATTCAAAACTTCCTATCAGCACATCACTGGGACTTTTTTCAGGTTGGTAAGATGGATGTAGGTAACAAAATGAAGCCAGAACGTTAGATTCATCAGAGTGATATTTCTTTCTGTAAATCCTACATCATACCAATCAGTCTTTACCTGATCCCTTTGCTTACTTGCTTTGCAAAGAATAAACCCAGGACTCAGCACGGTAATCCACCTTCCCTAAAACCACTTTGTCAGGTCAGAAAATCGTTAATTTCACAGCAAAGTAAGCCCGCCCTCTCTCAACACATACACACACATGCACAGAGCATGTCTCTCCTTGAGTGCACATTTTACAAGCTTAGCAAAAAAGCCCTACATAAGCTGTACCCAACCACATGTCCAAAGCATGCCATTTCTAAAGGGTCATAATTCAGTCAACTGAAAACTGACTTTTTCACCTGCAGAAGTGCACCTCACCGGTTACAGTTGTTTCTGGAGCCTAAGCCAGCTTTCCACTACTACTCATTCTCCTTAGAAGACAATTCATAAACAAAATAGTCACAAGGATTTTAATTGAATAAAGAGGAAGTTGTTTCTCTTCCCACTTTCCTCAGAGTAGCTCAAATGTCACCTGTTCCCCCACCACATTTTTCTTTTAAACCATCTCAGTATGGGAAAAATACGGGCCAAGAGGTGCCATTTTCAGAAATTTTCATGTGACTGAAAAGAAACGGGGACTAAGCAGAGAAGAACAGCATTGGTATTTTGTTAGCTGTGACTTGACCTGACTTGACAGATTTATATTTTAATGTGGATTTCCTCCCACCAGGGAGATTGTTATGCCCCATAAATCCAATATTCACAGAACTCCGGTATCAGCTAGCAATGTGGGATGAAAAATACTAGTGACAAACACAGTTTGCCTAGGGTATCTGAAAGAGGAACTGAAGTCTTTGGTATTGGAGAGAACCCAGCCATCCTCTCCACACAAGCAAACAACTCCCTCTCCCAGCCACAAACTCCCAGCAGCATCTGAGGCTAAAAAGCACATTTAAAATTGACAGGGTTAAGAAATCTGGAAGCCACAGGTATGGGTTGTTATCCACGCTTCTGTGGTTAGCAGGCTATTACACCTCTGCAATAGCTTAAGACTGCCAGAATTGAATGCACTTGGGTTCTCCACTTCCTTGAAGATTCAAGCTTCAGTCTCTCTCTCAAGAACGAGGTATAAAGAGATTACTAGCAACATCATCTCCTACCTTCTCCTATCCAACCTTGTAAATCTGAGGCTGCCCTTGGTTAAAAAGCACTGATGTTAAATACTAACACTGCTTCTCTCCTTGTGTCTTTCCCACTCTTCGCTTTTCTTTGCAGATTTCAAGGTGATGACAAAAGAGAGAACAGTCTTAGCATTTGTTAATACCCACTTGACCCACAAAAGAAATTCACTAGCATTCGCAGCTTCTAATTTAAAAACCATTAGACCGTTCCGCTTGGCGGACCAGATCTAAATATTCTTAAAGGGGTGGTTTAATTTAATCATTACCTTAACAAGCCCCCTTTTAAAATGATGATCCGCCAAATTCAGGGGATTTGTTTTGGAATCTGATCCAATAACTGGCTTTGTACAAAGAGAAGCATAGCCGCATCTGATTTGGTTCAGAACGGGGTGATAATCATGAAAATTACTTTGCATATTTAATCACTGTGAAAACATGAGTACAAACTACTTTCTAGAGATTACCTTAAAAAAAAAAAAGCTTCAGGCTTTGCAGCAAGCATGCCAAGTACTTTGATTTACAGAGAATTATTTGGATTTTATAGAAAGCTCAGTGTTTCAAAGACTTCAAGCTACTCAGCCACTGGCAAAGAAAAAATTTTAAATAGTAAAAGCAAAAAGTTTTGTATTGGAAAAAAATATTATGTTGAGACCAATTGCCTTTTTCTTTCTTTTTTTTATTTTTTTTTAAGTCTATGTTGCTTAACAACCTAGAGTTGAAGCAAATACCTTACCCAAAATCTCTCTGATCCTGTCAAGAGAGCAGAGACACGTTCCCTCCAGGTTTTACCTAGCATGTTGCCAGACTGCCAGAGATGGGTCAGAAGCTGGCAAGTCGGGGCTGTGGTGGGGACTGGAAATAGGGGAGTCTGCTTCAGGACTGCTCTCCGGTACCAGTTTGCAGGGCTTACAGTGGGAAAAAAAAAATAAAAAGAAAGACCAACAAATAAGGCACACAAGTGTCATCACCTTGGAGCTTCAGATTTTTATGTAGACATCACAGCTGAGGTTCAGCTACACCAGGACAAGAGTATTTAGAGACAAATGCCTAGAGAAATTAATTTTTCTCACCTAGATCAGCTAGATAAATAAAAATACACTGACTAGTAGTTAGCAAGGGGTAGAAAAGAATCACATACATATACATGACTTGCAAAACTTTCCACAAGCTGAAGCAAATGGATGCCAGATGAGTATTCCATCGTATGTAAAACTGAATTTGCTGCTGAGATAAACAGACACAGCTTCGCTAAATCTATCCAAGTTGCCTCTGCTTAACACTTGAAGTGAATTAGGCCCTACCTATTGGTCAGTTTCTTTTAAAGCCTTGCCCTTGTGACACATCAGTGTTTGTAAATAACCTAGCATTGAGAGCTACAGCATAGGCAGAATATCTCAGGGATAATAGTCACAGACATCTTAGACTATGAAGCACGCTATACCAAATACTTGTAGGAAGCATCTCAGAGGAGTTTACATACCTGCAGCTACTGAGCATGTACAAAACTCAAAAGAGTGCCTAAAGTTAGCTGTAGAAACTGGAGTAAGATGTACGTATATATGTACATATGAAATATATATATGTCATACAGATTGCCCTACTAAGGACATACATTTTTATATATGTTACACACACACACAAATATATACAAATAATATATATATATACACCTGTATCTTTTGCATACTTTTCATATAGAATACATATTCCTTGAAACGTTATATGTTCCACAGCTTCAGCAGACTAGAGGTTAATGAACAGGCTTTTTCTCACATATGCACAGAACAGATAATTTTCTTTACTGTTCACGATAAGTTGAAGGAGCATTTGAGTGACAGACCAATTTGTCAATCAACTACAAAGTGTTGAGGAAGCTTCCTCTGCATAATTTTACACGGAGAGATCAAATGTGACCTCTGATTGTACAGTGGGTATGGACAGTCAAGGTTATGAAGTCCAAAGGAGTCATGCAAATCAGTTACATTTTCTGAGTGCCTTGTCTTTCTAGGGTTATCTGCACTGAAAAAATCACAGGATCTTAAGAGAAGGATGAAAAATCCTTCTTTATTAAGTGTGTGTGCGTATGCATCTGTGTGAAGGGTGTATGTATGAATTTGTTGAGGAGCTTGAATGTCTGTGTTTTTATTTTATAGCCCGAATTATGTTTTAAGGTCTCAACACAGAGCCCCTGGTTCTGACATCTCACGCAGTTTTTCTTGAAAGCTATGTTTTAATAGCAGCTTCGTTCATTTAATGTTAGCCACTTCAGATGATTTCTTTGCTAAAACCTGAATTATGAAAATCGCTTGTCAATTACCCTGGGTAGCTGTGTAAAAGAATTATTGCACATTCACAGTGAAAAGAAAACTTTATTTTCACCACTTTCCAGTAAAAGCTAATTCAGAATAACTCCATTTAACAGTTATTTTATGCTGAAATACTGAATACCTCAGGGAGTCTTTTAGGGATTTTAAAGTCTCTTTATTTATAAATGATTCATGCTGCATTTTCAGAAAAACCTACAATTAGTGTGGGAAGCACAGAGACTCCTTTGGGAAAGGTAAAAAAAAAAAACCAACAAAATATACATGCATTATATACAGCCTTTTTATCTATTGTTGTTTTGCAGTGGACTATAAAAAGAAAAGAACTGGAAAAAATGGCTAGGAGATATTTTATCTAACCTTTTAAATATATGCCTCAGTTGACAGTATTTTGTGAAGTAGTTATCCTTATGATTTGTACAGCCCACAAAATTCTTTTAATGCAGGTTTCATTTTGGTTTGCACTTTCCAACCCCAGCTATAAATGAGCAAGCTAGCTAAGAGGAGAAGCTTTCTGTGGTAATGCAGAAGGACAAATCTTTCCTTCCGCCAGCCCCTCGCGAGAGTGATGGTCACTAATGTTTCCATATTGTTTGCTGCCTGGAGTGGTGCTATAACTTAAAGGTCTTTTAAACGTTCACACTGGCAGGCATCAAAGTTCACACAGCTTCATTCGGCTTTACGGTGAATCTTTCTGCTCACTCACGCCAGACGGCAGATATATATTGTGCTAGTTGCCAGCACTGCAGGAGCTTACAAACCCTCTCTCCCTGCCTCAGGGAGAGCAGGAATGGGCAGGCAGAGGCAGTGAGTGGCTCCAGACCCCCAGCAGCCCCCTCAGCACTCCTACAGCTTCACTGTAACGTGGCTGCCCTTGCTGGAGCCGTGGAGAGGTTTGCAGCCTCCCTGCAGTACCCCCATCAAGCCCCGTTCTGTGTCCTGGTGTTAGATGAGAGAGTCACAAGATGGCATTATCTTAAGGGTCATGCTCTTGCATGTCTATATGCCGTTATAAAATTACACTCAGGAGCATGCCACGAAGTGGCAGAGAGGCACTGGGGTTGAAGGCTGGACATTTTACCATATATACAGCCTCCTCTCAAACAAAACCCCAAAAAACACCCTTAAATCTTCATTAAATCAGACCTTCTGTGTGTTGATGAAATGTTTATCGTTTCCAATCAGTGTAAACCCTATGAGATAGCTGCACTCCGATGGACTGCAAGGAGCAAACAAGCAAAGCCAAACAGATACCATTGGCTTCAAAAAGAGAACAGCTACTTAAACATACAGGGTCCAGAGAAGGGCTGCAAAGACGATCCAAGGACTGGGAAGCCTGCCGTATGAGGGAAGGCTGGGAGAACTGGGTTTGTTCAGCCTTGAGAAAAGGCAGCTTAGGGGAGATCTTGTCACCACATTCCAGTATTAAAAGGGTGGCTACAAAGAAGATGGAGACTTCCTTTTTACAAGGAGTGACATGGAAAAGACAAGGGGTAATAGGTACAAGTTACTCCTGGGGAGATCCGACTGAAAATTTTTCACAACGAGCACAATCAGCCATTTAGAATAATCTCCCCAGGGAAGGAATGGATTTCCCATCATTGGACACTTTTAAGATCCAGCTGGACAGGGTGCTGGGCTATCTTGTCTAGACTGTACTTTTGCCAAAAAAACTTGGAACGGATGACCCAACCTGGGATTCTGTGATTCTTTTCCTTTTCCCCTACCTCCATGCCGGCTTTGCACTGGTCCTGTTGCAAATGACTAAATATCAAATGCAAACAAAATTCCTCAGGAGTCAGACAGGCGACCCACAGTTGTTTTACAATTACACCAGCATTTACAGTGTGGTGATTGCAGTGAGCTGAAAACTTTATCATCCAGATCTGTTCACTGACTGGTACTGACACCCAGAAAACCTCCCATGAGATGTGCAGAAGAGACAGCAAGAAGAACACATGTGGGGAAAATGTCAGATACTCTGCATCATTGACCAGATGTGTAAATGACATGGGGAAGTAGTGGTGGGTTGTTATTTATTTAACTAAAAATGGGAAATCTTAGACTGATTGACTTAAAACTAAAGCTATATAGAATCTGCATCAAGCTCTTGTTGGCTTGAATCCATCTCGACAGTTTCACAAATTGCCACAGTAAGGATTGTTCTAAAATAAGCAGAAATTCTTAATTTGCAGTTAGATGATACTTGATTATTATTTTTTAGTAAAGTTCAGTGAATAATACAAATGAAGTAGCAGACTACACACATACCAGGACATGCTTTGGCACTGGCCCAGTTGCTTGGATACCAACAGGTGTAAGGCAAAAAAGAATCACTTGAATAAATTGGAATACCAGCAAGAAGAACATTGCTAGATAGCAGATAAAGCAGAACACCATCACTGAGACATTTGCGGTGTGTCAGGCTACTACAAAGAAAAATGGGGCTCCTAAGTATAACTACTGACTTCTTAAAGCATCGATCTATATTTTTTTAATTTTTCACATAATCTTGCATCACAGTGCTATAAAACTCAAAATATGCAGATTGTTCTCTATCATTTTCAGTGTAGTATCAACTGAGAAGCTACCCACAATCTTTTGCATGCTAGATATTCTGTCGCATCCACCAAAGAAGAGGAAAAACACAGGCCTCTGCTTTCCTCTATTGAAACTAAAAAAAAATAGCTAAGCACATCTAGTACTTCAAGCATCCTCCAAGCAATTGCTCTAATTATACCTTCACAATTAAGATTAAATTATCTGCAAAACTCTCCAGAACTGGATGAACTGGTGAGTTGTATTACCATGAAAGGAAAGAAAGGGAAAGGGGGAAAAATAAGGAAAGGGAAAAAGAACGAACATGTTTTGTTTTAAAACAGTCTCCAAAATGAGCACACTCAAGGCAAGTTTTCCCTGATCTAAGACATCAAATGATGATTTGTAATTTCCTGAATGCTGTGTACTTAAGAAGCAGCAGCACAGTTTTTATAGGAGAGAAGGTGGGTTCCTTGCTCCATTTATATTGCCACAGACCTTATCCTAAGCAAACAGTAATGACGCATCAAGATTTGTTTGATTTTCAAGCCATGAGCATTTCTGGAGATTTTTCTCCTCATGGGAAAAGTTCTGCAAAGGAAGAAGTAGAGATCCTGAAAGCTGTGACAGGTGAATTAGCAAAGTGAGATAAGGTTGAAAGTTGGAGCCAATTGCACTATTTCAGCATTCTGGTAAAGGATGAGGAGCTAAAGGTTTCAGACCTGTTTTTCAGAACAAAATACAACATTTGTAATTAGGAGCAATGCACTTCATATTGCTGAAGCAAACTAAACATTACTTTTATGTGAGTCCTGTGGTCCCTCAGACGAGCTGTAGTTTTAGCCATCTCATGGTTCAATTCTTTTGTATTTGTATGGACTCCAAAAATTACAGTGCTGAAATGTAATTGTAATGCATCATGGGCATGTCAGGAAAAACTTGTAATAATACTATTAGATAGTAGGTTCAGAATAATACTATATCAAGGGATGTAGAAGTAATGGTGAACTAGAACTAAACTTTGTGTTTATGTTCCCTTTAGGAGAAATGCTGTCACAACTTCGACAAATGCAAAAATTTTGATGTAATTGTTTCCTGGTTGTTTTTTTTTCAAAGTTAAATGCAAGATGTTTTCTGGGCTATGAATGTAACAAGATAACAATGTAAAAAAATTCAGAGAAAAATAGGTCTATGTAACAAAACCCTCAGAAATATGTAATATGGGAGAAATAGTTTTGTTGTTTCTTTCTTCTCTATAAATAAGAAGATATAATGATTATGCCCAAAAAAATTGCCATTGGACTCGAGCAGGTGGAATGTCTGAAACTGCATTTAATCCTAAATAATAATAAAAATTTTCAGTTTCACAGTGGTGTCTAAGAAGGAAAAGATTTCTTTTTAAAAAGTGTTTCCCTACCCTGCTTTTTTGCTACCCATTAGAAAAAATGCTTCAGCAATAAAATTACAAGCCTTATACTGACGGTAGGCTACCCCTCTTTCAAGATGTTAACTGGTATCAAAATGCAACAGTGCAAATTTCAGCTTCTGAATAAGTAGCAGTCACAGTAAATCCCTCACAATAGTTCATTTGACTAAGATGTGCCTTAAGTTAGATGCCAAGTAAAATTCAACAAGTCACTCGGTGCTAGTCACTTGGTGGATACTCTGAACAAGAAAGGAAAGACTCAGGATGTGGTTAGTCAGTGCCAGTTAAGAGCCCAGGTCAGTCATTCCCTTGTAAAGCATTATAGCCCCTCAGCAGCTTTAAAAACAAACAAACAAACAAATAAATCACTTCCTTGCTGCCGAAAAGACCTCTCAAGGAAGCTCAGTTCAGTGGCCATCAAGTTCACTGTAAAGCTTCTGTAGATTTCAGGCCATGGGATTAACGACAAATCCAGCAAAGCATACAACTAACTTTAAGCCTGTATGTAATCTCAGTTAAGTCAATTAGTCTGCCTACATGCTCAAAGGTAAGCAGCTCCTGAAGTACTTTGCTGGTCTGGTGTGATTATCCCTACTGATGTGTAGACATGGTAACTGCTAACCCATACATTGAGGAAACCTGACTTCTGCCTGCAGCTCAGAAATGTATCTTTCTGAAGTGTCTAATATATATATCACCAATTCTACTCAAATCCCTAAAGCCACTGAAGGGTGAGGAAAGATTAAATAAAGAATAAATAAGGGATGTTCCTTTCTCATTTTATACAATATGTAATAGAGATGTTAGATAGACAGGCAGATTCTTTAACAGGTAAGGAATATTCAACTTCAATGTTTCTCTATAAAAAGCAAAACAAACCAATTTTTCACTTGTGATTGTTAATTCATTTCTGTGCAGAGCTATTGTTTGAGTCACCCATGTTATATTTACACAGTTCCTGTATGCAGTACAACCATATTAACATTTAACTCGGAAGAAGCTTAACCTAGGTGTATCACTGGTGAAGCTGTGAGATCCTTACATCCAGATTGCAAGGGCTGGTATGTGTAGAGACAGGGAAATAACTCATGAATGCCACAACCAATCTATTTCAAAATCCCTAGGAACATTTCTGTGGGCAGATTATGGTCTGCTAAAACTATATTCAGCACTCAAAGGCCTTCTGTTTAGTTTCTCTATCCTCTCCAGCTGCTGGTAAATCACGGAGGATACCAATGAGCCTGTCTGCACTTGAGTCTGCCTTGACCTAGAACAGCCAGAGTTTCTTTTGTTGGCCTGAAGGATGAACTCGATCTGCAGTGGAAATACCATTTCTCTCAGGTTATGGAAGACCTCGCCTGAAAATTGTGCAAGATCTCCAGAGCAAATAATGTAAATCTGTCATGTAAATATGTATTTATGGGGTTTTTAGAGCTTGGATCACTGCCATACAGACGGCTCCCTATCATCTGAATATATATTTAAGGACTTTAAAAAAATAAGAAGCTTTGACTTGAGCTGTTGCCATATATCTCATCACAGCTCCGGCTGCTGTGCAGGCATAGGATGGAGTTACTGCATTTTCCTGTTCCACGGGCCCATGCGTAACCAAGCCAAGCCTTACAAATGATACAGCATTATAAAAAGGGCAAGGTTCCCTTCCTGATATGGAACAGCATTTGTTAAGGAGAAAGGGCTACTGCATCTGCTGGAAAACCCTAGCTTTGGACTGGCAGAATTTTCCTGCTACAGAAATTAACCCTTCCTTGGCACCAGTGCACCTCAGGAGGACCTAGTACAACATTGTGACTTGACACACCAATATTTCTCCCCTGGATCCCTCACACTGTACAACTTGAGTTAAAATTATTTTGTTCCAACAGGGAAAGAATTACACTTTTCTGTTTTCATCTACATCTGCTAGTATTAACATCAAAGGGAAAGACATTTTGTTGCTCGCTGCTTTCCTTCCATCAATTGGAAAAGCCAACTGGAGTCACAAGGATTTTTCACATCTCTAGAAGATTTTAACTGAGATTTGGACTTCTTGGTGAGGTTCTCTCCTACTGTGTGGAATCCTCTTTGCATTGTATTAGAAAGCAGACTACATAATTATAGGTAAAACCATATGCTCTAGTATAATTTTTCAAATGGGGAGGACAAACTCCCTCTTCCCACATTTATATCCAAGGAAAATAATTAAAGCAGTAGTACTATACCCTAGCAACAGGGTCCATTACAGAGCAGGATGGTATATTCAGTTCTATTTTCCAACTCAAATTTGTTTTCAAATATAGACTGAATTCTGAGAGCTGAGTTCATCCTGAGATATCTGCTTTCATGCACTGTGTGCTAGTATCTCAGAATTATCTGCTTTTTGCAGATATCCTAACCTGCTAATTAATAACATGAATTCACAATGGGAGTTCTCTAGCTGAAATCACAGCTAGAAATAGATAAGAAAACAGTATATATTTTTAATTTTAAACTTTATTTTTTTATAAACCGCATGCAGTGGTTCTGCTATGTCATATACTATCTGTCATGGGTTGTGACATAATGAAACATGACATGATGTAACTATTGAGATGACCCAACATGGCATAACCAAATGCAAAATGATTCATTCTGACTAAGCATGTCATAATTTTCTTATTATTTTTCTTAAGTCATACACTCTACCTTACTGTTAACTGGTTAATTCTATTCAGGGACCAGGTACAGGACTGCAGGAAACAGCTGTCCATTCAGTATCAGTAGCAACACAACTACAGATAACAAGAACGTTAATGTCATATTGAAGTGATGTTAAGGCTGCTTCTAAACTAAGGTCCCAATTCTGTGTTGGGAACCATGCAGGCATGCTCTGCAGAACAGAACACCTGATGTTAAAAGGTTTTAAATATGACCAGGACATAAAACGTGCTTGCATTTTCCTGTGTACACATTTTTGCTACCAGCTGGAACTGTGCAGCAACTGCATTCTGAAACAAACCCCAAACCTCTGAAGGGAGAATATTAGGAAGATAGCATGAAGTGCAGAAAGTTAAGGCCGCGAATCTTTAAAAGTCTGTCATGATCTAACATATTAAAGTGCTCATTATCAATATATAGCATCGGCTATGTACTCTGATGGCTGTAAAGGTCAGTTATCCTGTATAACAGACCACAATGTTAGCATTCTCCAATTAATTATAAAAGCTGGTATTATAAGTCTACCTTCCACACTCCGTCATGACTGGTGGGTGACATGAGTAAATGACAGACTGTACAGACATCTCTTAGTCATATCAATACTCAGGCACAGCAGCAAGGGTTAAGGACAGTGTCAGATTTAACTTCCCCTCATTACCATTCAGAAAACTATCATTTAATATTAAGGTAATTGTAACACAAGGATATGAGTCATGCCCTTGTGTTACAATTACCTTTAATATTAAATAATAGTTTTTGTAATGGTAATTTCCTTTGGGGATGTTTCATTCTACATTAAGCAGTTCTGACTGATGTCTGTCTTTGCAGATATCTCTATCAGCCACTAAAAGCTCTTCTACAACTACGTGTCCATAATCTGCAGGAATTCCAGACCATGAGTGTTGTTCCATTGAAGTCATTGTCCTTTCTACTATGTTTCTAATCTATTACCAGTTTTACTATTTGTAAATTGTTGCCATAACTGTGATTTCTTTTTGAAATCTACACAGAAGTGTGGACGTCTTGCTCTGCACTGCTAGGACTTCATCCACATCCCTAGCTGCCTGGTGATGCTGTAACACATATTATATACATGAGGTGGGCAGTCTAGCAGAGGAATAGGGTTTAACTTATTGTTACCACAATGTTCTAGTATCTGAGGGTGTAGTGGATTCTAGGAGCTGGGAAAAAAAAGTATTGAAAAGAGATTGAATTCGATTTTTAAAAAGTATCTCCTATGTAGAACTGTGTTGATATAAGCTCAGAAATCACTGGAGCTCCAGTAAACAACCGCACAAAGCTGTGCGTGGTATAAAAAGTAGCTTTCAGAAAGGCATAATTTAAAAGAGAAAAGGACAGACACCAAAAGCTATAAGATCCTCCCTTGGATCAGTTATGAGAGGAAAAGTATTGTCGGTGAGATCTCAGTATCCTCTCTGAGGCTGTAAGAACACTATGGAAATCTTTTAATTTAAACAGAGCCTTCTGCACTCAGAATGGTAGGATGAAGGTAGAAACCTCTTCGGGAAGAGTTTGGTTGTCAGCTCTAAAGAAGGTGTGAAGGGCACTAACTCCTGCTGAGGCACAGGAGCGCTTTTGCCAGTGGCAGGGACCAACGTGATTACTGCAGTAACGTCCTGGAGAAGAATTTGTACCATACTGCCCATGGCAATTTTGCAAGGTCAACTAGGTTTCATGACAGCTGATTCCACAAAGCACTTGTTGATACCCCAAACTGACATAAAGTGAGCAAAAATGTGGTGACTACTGCCATCCTTCTTGGTCTTCACAGTACTATCAAATGAACATTGTAGAAAGGGACAACGCTAAACTCCCTGGTACACACGGGCCAGCTCAGATTGTTCTGAGGTGGGACTAAAAGCTAATGCTAAGTGCCTGTAAAATTTCTGAAAATATCTTGACTTCTTGCACATTTCCTTTTCTTATTTGTATCTGGGACTGAATGTCAAAATTTCACCCCCTTTCACCAGCAGAAGATATATATAGCAGATATAAATTCTGGAGAAAATGAATCTCATAAAGGAAATTCTATTTGAAATTACCATAACTTTAGTGTAGAAGTAGTATAAAGATCTCTGTGTTTTTATCTTCAACATTGTTTGCCCTTGTCAGTGACAGTTCAGCCAACAGTTACTATTTTTTTTTCCCTTTCAAAAGTTTGGAGTACAGCTAAGGACTAGGTGAGATCATGCTCACGATATGGTTATTACTTACAAACCCATTGGATTCTATACATAGCAAGCAAGCTCTATGCAACCTCTGTATTACATTTGAATAACACAGGTAATGAATTATTGGTGCTTCAGATCATTAGTCAGGTAATTACTATTTTTGTTTGTTTGGGTTTAATTAAAATTATTCTCGGAAAGCATCCATTACAAGAAGAGGTTCTCACTGAACAACTGAAACACAACAGTCCTTGGCTAGTAAATAAAGAATGTCCATTCTTATCCCCAACTTAAAAAACCCTCCACAACTGTTCAACACTTTTGCATTTACAGAATTCAAATCACAAGTGAAAGGAGGGCAGTATCACCCCCTCATTTAATGAGGATCATCTAGTTCAGGGGAAAAGAAGGAATAGAAACGGTTTTGTGATTCATACCTAGCCATTATCTACCCTAGATACGCCACAAAGCCACTCACTGGTATTCTAGGAGTAACAGATATTTGTCTACTTAAGGGCAAATCCTTTGTGCAACTCTGCACAGCTTCACTGAAGACAACAAGTTTTGTGGTCATTTAGACCCAGCTCATATGATTTTTTTTTCAGATGCAAACCATTACATTTAGACATTTATTTTTTTTTTCCCCTCAGAGAATCTGTAAGACAGCAAACACATTCATCTTTAATCTGATGAATGCTTCACCACATGCTAGGATGTGTGTTTCAAGGTATATTGTCTGAGAGATCAGTCCTCAGAAATCATGGTGTGGGGGTTTAGAACGAGACAGATGTAGAAATGCTTACATGTTGTGACTAAAAGCTGATTGGTCCAAGTACATGAAATTATACAAACCTAAAATTGAGACTAGCACAGGCTGAATGATGCAAATTTCCATACATCAGTTTTATAATCCTCACCAATTTCCAGGAAACAATGTAACATAGCAAAATTAGGGGGAAACAAAGGGTTTCTCAGTTTATTAGGTACATGATCCAAATACTGTGAAATTCAGCAGCAGTCTTTGCACAGAGAATAATGGACTTTGGAGTGGGCTCTGTGCTATAGAGTTATTCCTGGCTGTAGAAGCAAAAATGCCCCCAGCCACAGACATGTATTTTGTATGCAAAAATACAATTCCTTGGTGAGAACTATATACATTATGCTTATAGGTAAAAGTTAAATAAAGCATCTATCTGCTACTATTGTTTTTCTCAGTAAACAGAAAGGGATTAATTCAGTATTCAATTCCAAAATAAATTTTGGAGAAAAGGAAAAGGGTGGGGGTAGGTGAATAAATATATGTAAAATCACAACATGATACTAATGTTCAATTACAAAAACTTTAGAGAAATCTATTTATTTATTTATTTATTCTAATTCAAAATCCCTACCACTACACAACAATGTCACATTTTAATGTAATATCATGTCCAATGCATATTCATGAAATAAAAATCTTGGCAGTGGCACAAGAAAAGTGGGATGAAGTGTGTTTGGCGGAGTGCGTCACGTTTCCAGACCAGCGGATTTTTTGATTAAAGTCCCTTATCCGTTTTATCATGCATATCCACTCTCTGATTAAAGTGATCTGGAGCTGACACTCACAATGTCAGTATGCACTGAGACCCTTCACACAAAACATGGTTGGAATTTATATGCTTTAAAAAAAAGGGGAGGGGGGAAGGAGAAATAGACCAACCAAACCTGCTGCATTAAATTAAGTGTATATATATATTTGTATTTACAGAAAAAACACACTTTGTCTTGTTTTTTTCAATCTTACATATTTCTTTTTAACATTGCCGGGCTACAAATACTGCATGTTTTATTTCCATTTCAAAAAGTATCTGTGTTGTGAGTTCTTTATCTCTGTTACACTGGGCTTTCGATCAAAATGCTTCCACGCTGGGGTGAAAAACATAGCCAAGGTCTCCCACAGTCGCAAATAAATAGTGAATTTCTCCAAACTTGCACACATCTTCCACCTCTCTCCTTCCCTCCCCAACTTTGTTTAATTAACGTACCATATCTTTATACATCTAAACCACAGGTTATCTGTTAAGAAAACTGATTCCACAACAGCAGAAGGACTTGGATGTTGCAAGGGGAAGTTTATCACATATCCACAGATCTCCTATGCAGGTCCCATCCTCAGTAGCCTCCAAGTCCATGTAGGTTATCTGAGAATTTATTTCCAAGCCTCAGAACATTTAAGAGCATGCAAATTATCTGAGGTATGTGTTACATGCATGAAGATATGGTAGCCGTTTTTCTGGCTCTCTGTGAGGGGTTTAATTCCCCTTGAATTTAAAGAGCTCATGGTCAGGCTCTTCACCTTGATTGCAGAAAGTGCTTAAGCATAAGCTCAACTTTAAGCATAAGATGAATGAAATTTAAGTACTTTAAGGGTTTGTTTTACCTGTGAACAAAGGGATTTCAACAGTGCCCTTAACAGAGGTGTTAAAAATGTTCATTCTCTCTAACAATACAACAGTCTTTTGCATTTCTAAATGCTGGGTTAAATCACAATCATGAAATACTTATGAAACGGCATCCTTGGTTTCATAGATCCATAGATCTCTCAGGGTCTGCAGTGTTTTTTAAAGCCTACCTTTAAACTGAATTCTGAACAACTGTGGATCTTTTGGTAAGTTTTATTCGATTGTTAAATTTTCAGTAACCTATGTTTCCTTGATAGATTTAATTTATCCAATATAACTTTGAGTATTTAATAAATAGCCTACATAAAGTCCAAATGTGTCTAAACTTCCCACTGGACTACATTTTTAAAAAATGTTTTAAAAAAGCTTTTAAGAAAACTTTTGGGTTATTTAACTAGGAAAACTTTTCTACTGAGAAAAACAAGTAGAGCAGTGGCACATGTAAAGACCCGGGCTGTCCCCGTCCTGACATCCTGCTCAGATGTGTGTCTTAATGCCAAAGTTCAATCAATGTGCTATGCCAATCCAGGGCTTTTTCTGAGCAGTTAACGCCAGTCATGCTGAACTGTTGCTATATTGCAACTTTGACAGACATTGAGTTAGAATTAGTGAAGGACTGACAAATTAATTTTACTGGTGAATTAAGCCTCTCCCTTCTTCATAAACTTCAGTATAACAAATACAATGAGAGTCCAGTGAAAAACAAATTCATTTCTTTTACTTGTTAAGGCTTTCTGCACTTATCCTTTCTGTTGATCAATATAAAACAAGTGGAAATTGTAGGAAATCCTTCTGGAAAAACATTACCAGGAATGAACTGTGTTTTCATCAGCATGAACATAAACTCAAATTGCTGGGCAGTTTCACAGCAAATAGCCTAGAAGTAGAGTTTCCAGGCGTCAGCGATGCATACAGTCACAGTGGCAACTGAAATCAAATAACCACCATCACTTCCCCGTAAAACACACCCAGTGCTGTCCCATATTTGCAGAGCAAATGGGGAAATTAATTCTATGCAGATATTTCTGTTAGATCCTTGAAAGAAGGTTTCTGCTATGAAGACATTGTGGGTTTGGGCACAATTTAAACACAATGATGACCTATGCAAAAGCGATACTACAATGAAGCAACTCAACTACTAAATACCACTGCACCAAGGAGCTGCAGCTATCTATCATTTGTACACAGGTTGCACAAACGAGTGCCTCATCTTGATTCATAAACTGCCTCATATAATAGTTGCCTCTTCTGCCATTAGGGATAACCTAGGAAATACATAATGACTTCAAACAAATGCCACAATAGTAAACAAAAGCCATGGTTTTGTACCTCTGCTATCCATGACTAAAATCCTAGAGAAATACTAGGCAGCACTTGACTAGGCATGGCATAATGACAAAAGGAAAGAAACCAAACCAAAAAAATCCCACACCTTTTAGTGGTCTGAAGTCTGTTTTGGTCATCTAAAAAATTTCCCATTCTAAAATTATATTCAACATTTTCAGATCAACTGCTTTGAAAAGGGTAAGTCATGGAAGAGGTAGAGGGGCAGCATTCAAATGACCAAAGTGAGTTTTTATCATTAAGCATTACTCTGAGTATTTACCTGAGATTTAAACAGTTCCTTTGCTGGCTCTGTGCAGAGGTGCATTTCATGCCAGCAGGGAACCATGAGTTCACTTGTCAAACTGGCACTTTGTGTTCAGTAGGTCAGTTTTGAAGACAAATTACTGAGCCCCTTGTTTGTGGACTGATTTATGCCCCATACTGATGATGTTTTTCTGGGCATTGCTGAGAGGATACAAAAGGTATCCCTAAGTTTAACATCTTATTTTGAGCCAGTTGCCCTGAGTTCTGCTGGTGGCCAGTGGCAAGCTGGGATTTAGTTAATCTAGTCCTGAGATAAGAGGTCAGATGAATGCTTTCCACAAAGTTTTTCTTTCTTATTATAAAAAAAAGGATTAGTTCAGGGTAGTAGCATAGGTGTAACAAACAGAAAAACAAATAAAGCAGCCACACCGCCCTATGCTGTAGATGCTGAAGATAAATGAAACGAATCAATGACTCCTTACCAAATGCCTTACCACACACAGCACAATTTATGCAACTTAACTTTTTCTCTAATATACATATTCAGTCATTTTCACTCCTCCTCATCACACATAGATTTATTTAATCACTACTATTAGTGGCATAAGAGCCATCTCAGAAGGCAGGACAGGTAAAACTACCACATAGGTACAGACCAGGCTCCAACTATGCCAAGAGATAACTGCAAAATCCTTCACTGGCTTTCTATTGTCTCAATATCAAGCATAGGTTGGAAATGAGGAGCTGCATTTGCATGCAGTCCCAGCTGCGCACCATTTGTCCCATTTGAAGACACTGGAGATTTGCAAGGATGAAACCAAAGATATAGCTACAGTATTGAGACTATACATAAATTACACAAAACCTGGCATAAAAGTGCACGTCTTTTTAAGTAGCTGTTTACAAAACAGTTCACAAGCCAATTATTATACCTAAACAATATCTGTAGACTTGTCCAGGTAACAAATGTAGCTGAGGATTTGGGATTCTGTTCACAGCCCCCAACATAGAAAGGCAAACTAAAAAAAAAATAAAATAATAAAAGAGTAAAACAATTACTTGGGATAGATTAACAATTCAACTCTAATTGTTATTATTCCAATGGCCATTATTAATCTACAAGCTTTCTAATTTGCACCCAAAATGGCTGCCCTTCAACTACTTCTGATCCACGACTGAGCAGAAGCAATGCTGTAGCAAGATTCCATATCACTTAACGTCTCATATTACAAGTTCCTTACATTTAGCAGCTATACAGCAATAGTAGTAGTACATGAGGCATTATGAATAATGAATATCTTACTACATTATAATTGCCAAAGTAAATGAATAAAGCACAATCTCTGTTCCAGTGTCCTTGCTTTTAAAGAGTGTGTTCTCTTACTAGAGGGAGAAATGAAGATAAATGCTTGTGAGATGCACCAGCAGAAGTGTTGGGAAGAAAGAGAGGAACAATAAAAATCATAAATGCCTACACAAGTTTAATTACACAAATGACAAGAGCAACAAAATGGTGAATCCAAATGTGAATGTGACAGGGAAAGGAAAGGAAAAATTCAGATACTTTGACACAGGTTATAGCGTGCAAAATGATAAAGGTTTGCAAAGGACTTTACAGTGCCCAGAGAGGGGAAACTGTGGCTGGAAGGACCTCCCTGCATCTGCATTTGGGCAAGTGGATGTTGTCTGATGGAAATTCTTTTCTGAGACCTTTCCTTTAAAAGACTGGAGACCGCTACAGGCGGATCTCCAAATACTTCTCAGGTTACCATTAAGGCAGAACAATGGCTCAAACCACTTAGTAAAACAGTTTTAGGCTTAAAGAGTTTCTAGATAAAATTCAGAAATAGTGAAACCTGCCCTTGGGCTGAGATCACCTCTCTCCATTTGCACTCTCCACTGGAGAAGGCCACTTTCACTTACAGCATCTAAAGGCAGGGTCTGGAATTCAAGGTCTTAAATCCGCATCAAAATCCACTGAATGGCACATATCCTGCAGCTGTGAGCCACTTGCAACAAGCAGAAGCAGCCTCCCTCCCTAATTAATTTCTCCATGCTGTTCTCACTTACTCAAGTCGGTATCTAGACAGGAAGGGAAGGGTGCAGACTGGAGAGGAGGGCCAGGCCTGCTGACATCTACTGCAGCATGGAGAAAAATGAGGAAATACGACAGGCAGGAGCAACCATAGCACTTGTGTAGGACCTCAACAGTTACTGTCACTCACAGCCCTGGAGCGCTCCTTTGCCAGGAGCTGCTGCTCTCAGGGGGTTTCCAAAGCTGCTCACCAATACCTGGACCTGGACACACTGTACCGCTTCTTCATGAGTGAAGCAGCCTTTTTGCAATACCCAGGACCCCATCTGCTCTGCAGAAGCATGGATCAGAGTACAAAACCACAGCTTTTAGAAGAAATATTTAACCTCCATCACTGCTTTAGGCTTTGAGATCCCAACTGGTTTACTGGACCTCAGAATTTTTTTTTTTTATTTTATTTTTTTCTTCCATAAAGGACCAAGTTTAAATTCCACCAGGACTGGAGCTTATGGCAATGTGTTTGTGGAAGAGCAGAAAGGATTGATTCTGCTTTAACTGCGGTCCATCTCTCTCTCTCTGCCACTCAAGTTTTTAATGCAGTTGCTGCTCTGGATGTCTGCTCCACACGTGAAGAATTACAACAGAAATACAGAACATTGCCCATGAGCAGGGCTACTTAACCCCCATAAAAACAGTATTCTGTACACTACATAGTCTGCCTAGTAGATACATGTTATGAATATAAATAAAATACACCATTTCCAATTAATGGGATGTAGGGCTGGGGCTTTTTAACTTAACTCCCATGGTTTCCTTTTGAAACTTCTGCATATATTTTCTATTTTTCAGGGGGGTTATAAATCCTGTTTTAATGTTTTGCTGCTTATGCAAATTTCCAAATATAAAGGCATATGGTGGCAAAGTGGCACTAACTATCTGCTTTTCAGCACACATTCCTCTGCTATTACAAGAAAAGAAGGCCTAATGTAAAAAGATGGGGGGAAAAAAAAGGAAAAAAGCATTGTACACTCTGAATTAGCATAGCATTGGTTCAGATTTCTTAGCTGTATTCTTGAACTCCGATTCACTATTAGCTCTGCTGGCTCCTGCAGGGCAACTATGGATGCTCCTTCATGTCATAAGGTAGAGTGGGTGCTGAAGTTTGTAATTATAGTTTTAAACTAGCAGAGAAAAGCAGAAAAATAAAGGAGAACTTTTCTGAGTCAGAGGTTTCCCCTCACACTGGCAGCCTCACTGCGTGGGCTTCATGTATCCAGTTTGCATTTTGCCTGATAACGTAGAAGGCACATCATGCTATTCTAAAACAGCAGGATTATTTTCTCCATTCTAATTGATGAACAGCTGTGCTGTAATAGACTACAAAGCACAGCATCACTGATCTCTCCTCAGGCCACCCTAGGAACTGAACACTCCACAGGGAACCAGAAAAGAATGAAAGCTTAGAAAAGGAAAAAAAAAAGAGAAGAGAAAAAGGAAAAAAAGAAGAGACACCAAACATTTCAAAACATCCCTCTTTGGATTATTATTATTATTTGGCATCCCATTCAGTAATAATTAACTCCAATTTTCCCCACAGTAGCACTCATGTATGACATGACCGTAAACTAGTCATACTTAATAAAAGCTAAATATCAGCATTTTTCGAAGTGAAATGCTAGAGTTCATAATTGTTTCTCGGTGGCCATCGGTGTTCACAGGACTCAAGTCACTTTTGGGATCACATGTTCCCTAGAACTGTTCTTTGTCCCAGGAAGCCCACATTAGCCATTCAATAATCTGCTGGTATTCATTATTTTTCCCTTCATTCTACTTTATCGAAGTTATTATTATTATTACCTGCCTCACTATGGAATTGTAGCTCATGTTAATTTTTGCCTTGTCTATTTTACCATGCTACTTTAGTGTACTAAAATAATCTGATCTGAAACCTTACCCAGCTCAGTCCAGAGTCTGATTTGGATTTCTAGTCAAAGGTTAAACAAGGCTGAGAGTCAGGTTCAGGCTCACTCAAGGATCACTGGAAATACTTCTGTTTTTTTGGATGGGTGGAGTCTTTGTAAACTCAGCAGTATTCCTCAACTTTCCTTTTTCTTGTGCTTCTAAAAAATGGCTACTCCACTGGCCTTCAAAGTGAAATAAGAAAGAGTCACCTTTATATTTTGGAGATAATCTGGAAGCAAGGAGGAAGATGTCTAAAACTGATGTCTAAAAGACAGATATGCTTCCTTTCATTTCCCTCACCAGATTCAGTGGGGGAAGATAAGACTCATAATCCTCATTTAAGACTCTTTCTGCCTTTGCTGTGTTTTCTGTGGCCATGACAGTGTAAGGAATAGTTAAATTATGTTTCTTGTTGTATCAGTGAACCAGTTCCAAAAGCACAGACTCAATTCAATCAAAATTAGTGACAAGAAAGCAATCTTCCCATTCTGCTCAGCAACGGAAAGGTTTTGTTCTTCTTATTTTGTGTTATTGGAAGTGATTTGCCACATCTTTCCTATAGGTAAGCTGTGTGCTTATGTGTTCTTTTGTCTAGATAAGTGTTATCCTGTAAAATGAACACAATAAGACTTCTGTTTACCTTAATGTTATTTAAAAAAAAAAATCTCACAGATATAAGAAATCAATAACCATCCACAACAATTTACCAAGGATTCAGTCTGGGTAGAAAAATTCAAATTGTATTGATTTTTTTTTACAGGGGAAAAAAGCCAGTTGACAATAAGCTTCAACTAACGAAATGCCATGTGTACACAACTGGAAGGGACTCACAAAGCCAGTTATTTAAAAACTGAACTGCCAATTAAGACAGGTAAGATAGATTTGAATACAAAATCAGGTCCTGGACACTGGCACATTAATTAGTTTCCATGCCTCAGTTTCTCCTTTAATAATAGGAAGGTGATAATGCTTATTTTGTGGGTACAGCAAAACTGTGAGGGATTTTGAAACTAACATCCCAAAGAGAAATTTCATTTAGTGCAGCATGCCACCACCCATAAGGTCTCATGGTCAGAAAGAATGTGTGATAAATATGCTCACCAGGACAAACAGGATGCCATGCTCATTTGGGGTGTAATTTAAGGTGTTGATTTTAACTCACAAGAACTTCAAAGACTGACTAGTCAAAAAGCCACCCTCCTTCTCACTTTACTAACTGCTAAGTTTTGCTAAAGGGCTCAAGGTAAACATCCCTAGATTTAAAGTCTGTTGTCTGCCAAATGAGATTCACCAGTGAAGAGATTGCTTACAGCTCCACAGCCTCAGGCCACCAAGCAGGCTAAAAGATGCATTAGTTTTTTATAAGATCATGAGTTATAATGGATTGAAGGTTTGGGGTTGGGTGTTTTGTTTGTTTTGTTTTGGGGTTTTAGAAATGGCACCTTACAAATTTGGTTGAGATATTAACAGACATGTGGTCAGCTTGTTTATTGTTTTTATTTGCATTGTTAATTTAAAATTATTTGGTTTTGCTCAGAGTATAATGTGATAAGCACATTTTAAAAATAATTTGAGAAGAGTGAGTAATAAAATGTGTCACATGAAAGCAGAGGAAAGCACAAGACATTTCCCTTATTTACTTTTTCAGTTTTCTCTTCAGCTTCGTTTTTTTTTTATTCGGCCCATTCCTCATTCCGACTGCATGAGGAGTTCAAAATAAACTCTGGACACACCTTAGTGGGTCACATCATCTTTGCTTTTCAGCAAACACACAAAGCAGCCTTTGAAGACTTGATAGCCCATACCAAATTTTCATATAACCTGATCAAATACTCAGTTCCTGGAGCACAGAGGTTTGGTGGAGGATGGTAATGCAGGAACCTGTTTCCCAGATCTGGGCTCTTCATGGGAAAACTTCCACGCCAGTTATGTCAAGTGGTGGCAGTGGGCTGGGTTGGACTTGACAGCTAGAGAAAAGAGCTTCCTCGTCCAGGAAGCATCAGCAAAAGGACCACAATAATGTGGTCAAGTGACAGCAGCTGGCTGTCAAGAAGTAGAAATGACAGCTCGAGAAGATCTGGGTGAAATATGGGAGTGGACTAATCTTGACCTCCTAACAAGACTATTATTTAACCTGGCTGAGGGGCATCAATGGGCTGGATCAAAAAAGGAGACTGTGGTCCAGAGCAAATCTGGTCACATTTTGCCTTTGGCTATTCTGTCATCATCTGTAGAAGCAGCATTCTCAAGCACTTGCTAGAAAGTAAAAGCCAAGGAGAGATTCATACACACATTACAGCGGTTTGATCAAATTTGTGAATGAGGTAGCAAAATCGGTTTTGTTCTGTTTTGCAGGTTTCCAGTAACGGCTTCAGGGGACTCCAATCTGCCGACCCACAGCTAATAAACACAGACTGTGGCATCTGCCAGGCCACACATAGATTTGGTGGTTTCCCCTAATTTCATTTTAAAATTTAATTAGATATGGTTTACTCCCAAATACAAAGAAGCTGTTTTTCAAGTTCCCCAAACCTCCCACATGTCTTGGATGAGTAGGGGAGGGTGAAGTGCTGAAGAGAAACACTTGCTTTTAAATTTCTATAGTTAGAAGCCAAAACAAAGTTTTAAATACAGACAATTCACCTGATTTATTTTCAAAGGGACCCCTGAGGTAGGAGTCATGTCCACAGGTCTATTGAATGTCCAATCTCTATTTATGGGTTCATGCTCCTATGTTTCTCTGGGGACAGAATGAAAAAAGTGGGTTTCTCTAAAATAACCACTCCATAACTCCACATTTCTACTAAAATTCTGAATAAAACACATACATTTCCTTAGAAAAGCCCTGCACACAAGAGAAAAAGAAAAAGGGAGAGATTTCTCAGAGAAGTGAGCCGACTCATGTCCTTGTAGTTATGTCCAATATTTTGACAGTGGTGTAGTAATTAACCTTGCAAGAGTACTGCACTCTACTCGGTATCACTGCATTTCTGCTGTGACCACTATGAAGTGCTTTTTTGTGAAAGGAAAGAATGAATCTAAGTGGGAAAATTACTGGAATGAGAGAAGAGCTCTAATGGCAACCTTGGCATCCTGCAATTTCACACATTAAAATATATTTAAAAAAAAAACCCACACTACTACAGCGCTTGTTGTATAAGGCTAAGCTTTCTACTCTTCAAACTATTAATAAGGGCTTCCCATTGAGAAGACAAATACATGCTTGATGCATTTTTAATCCTGTGCCAATACATTTGACTAAAGCTGTTTGCTGTTTCAATGACAGGATTTAACTTGCCCTTCTGTATTCAACATTTCTGATTATTAATGACATTTAGAAAACACAGACAGAGGCTGTAAAAGTTATGTTCTGGTCAATGTTTTAAAAAGTGAAAACATTAGCAATTAAAGGGCTAAATCTTCATTTTTCAGTAAATTTAATCATTTAATAAAATAAATGTTAGCCATTTAGCGGATGCAATGGAATCAGTACCATAGCAAGGAAAAATATTGTCTTGTCCACTGTTAGAGATCCCTGATGCCAACTGAAGGCAAAAAATTGCAGCCTTCTCAAATTGTACAGAAAGGCTATATAGATATTCGGTATATGTACAAGTCCAGTAGCCATTTCAAAAAAGTGCATTTCAAGACCACTCTTGGTCAAAAAGAATTCTTGTCTGTAGTGTCTACTGTAAATGCATCCCACACTTAAATGAAATCAGAAGTGAGTCAGAGGCCATCTTTTTACTTCCTGAAGATCTCTAAAGTTCCAGGCAGTTCCTCTCCTAAATTTGCCAGGAACATTTCTTTGAAGAAAAATAAAATGGCATTGGTATCAGTAGCAGGAAGACAAATGCAGGGATCACATTGAGTTAATTTTTTACTGCAAGAAATGGAAAAAGAACTCCCCTTTCCCACAGACTGATTATTATTTTGTTATTTAAGTGATAATGTAAACCTAAGGTTAAAATGAAATTACACATACTGATGATCTCCTAGTGACCTCCATTGTGCTGTTCCATTACAGCATATAGTAATAATACACTAACAAAATGCACACACTTATGGTACTGTCAGGCACCAGTGCAAATCAAACATCACAGGAGGCACATTACTTTTGTTTTAACCATTAAAGGCTCTAAGAAACACAATATGACAGCCAGAAGAAAGCTGGTTCAGATTTTCTAAAGGTAACCAGGAGTGGCACTGATTTGTGTTTTCTTTGGTATCCCTTTTAAAAGGCCTTTAGCTGTGCCAATATAATACATTCAAATCCTGACCTTTCTCAACACAATGAAGATACTCCGTATATCTTACCATATAACACAGGGAATCAATACTGTATTTTACTAAATGTGAGTTAATTTTACCTAGGGAAGGAAATTACTGCTCTTAATACTAGAATTCCTTTTTTTTTCCCCTCCTCCAAGTCAGTGAGTTTCAGGTTTGCCAAACCCTATCACTGTTTAAGAAAGGGTTTGAGAGATTTTAATAGCTAATAATAGGAGGAAACATAAAAGGACAAATCCAATTTAAGTGAAAGGGTTCCTGTGTAAGCATTACTTGTCAGTCTTTGGCTGGTATAGGGACCAGCTACAGAGCAGTGGCAGCAAAGAAATATAAAGTCCAGATTTAATTCTGATACAGAGAAATACAATTTCAAAACCGGACGTCTTATCATAGGCATGTCCCATTGGAGAACTCATTTCCCTAGCAAAAGGCTGTCACTGCCATTATGTTGTACAAGGAACCAATTTACTACTACAGCTAAACAGGGTTACTGGTGCTGTTGGAACTTAAGCATTTGAAGTTATCGCTAGAAAAAAAATAGCATTTCAAATGTCAGTGAAATGGGAAGGTATAATTGAAAAGTATCAATCAGAGAAGCAAAAGGGTTTAGAAGGCTAAGACTGCAGTTTTAGTACTGACTTTCCCCCCCCACTTCCTCTTCTTATTTCTTTAAGCTTCTTTCTCTATTTCCTTTTCCCTTTCACATGCAAGTTCAGATTTAGTTCTGCAAAATAAAAGATTTTGGCTTGATTCTCGTCCTGTGTCAGACATGAAATAAATTTTGATGATTTTCTTCTACAGCCTCTTGACCATCGTTTCCCTACACAAAACTGTCATTTCATCCTGCATCCAAAGCTGCTAGTCTGGTAGATATCTAAATGAATGAAACAAAGTTGATTTGAATTTTGGTTGGTTTGTCTTCCCCCCCCCCCCCCCTTCTAAAACAACCCCCATCTACCCATTCACTTGAACCTCCATTCTTTACTGGAAGGTTTT